>NW_026776269.1:0-57004 GCF_030936135.1 Gavia stellata | reverse complement strand
TGATTGAGCAGGAGAGGCTGTGTACGTTGGAAGTTTTAGTAGGCTAAACAAGTTCAGAGCCCAAGTGTTTGTGGTTCGTTTGAGAGGTTACCAGTGGGAGATGAGGACCAGCAAGAGCTTTCAGGGCTGGCACCTTTAGTGTAGGAGCAATCCTTGGACGTTTGCAATGTCGGTGTTGAGCTCTGGCCAGATTGAGCAGGAGAGGCTGTGTACGTTGGAAGTTTTAGTAGGCTAAACAAGTTCAGAGCCAAGTGTTTGTGGTTCGTTTGAGAGGTTACCAGTGGGAGATGAGGACCAGCAAGAGCTTTCAGGGCTGGCACCTTTAGTGTAGGAGCAATCCCTGGACGTTCGCAATTTCGGTGTGGAGCTCTGGCCAGATTGAGCAGGAGAGGCTGTGTACGTTGGAAGTTTTAGTAGGCTAAACAAGTTCAGAGGCCAAGTGTTTGTGGTTCGTTTGAGAGGTTACCAGTGGGAGATGAGGACCAGCAAGAGCTTTCAGGGCTGGCACCTTTAGTGTAGGAGCAATCCTGGACGTTCACAATTTCGGTGTTGAATTTTGGCCAGATTGAGCAGGAGAGGCTGTGTACGTTGGAAGTTTTAGTAGGCTAACAAGTTCAGAGCCCAAGTGTTTGTGGTTCGTTTGAGAGGTTACCAGTGGGAGATGAGGACCAGCAAGAGCTTTCAGGGCTGGCACCTTTAGTGTAGGAGCAATCCCTGGACGTTCACAATTTCGGTGTTGAGCTCTGGCCAGATTGAGCAGGAGAGGCTGTGTACGTTGGAAGTTTTAGTAGGCTAAACAAGTTCAGAGCCCAAGTGTTTGTGGTTCGTTTGAGAGGTTACCAGTGGGAGATGAGGACCAGCAAGAGCTTTCAGGGCTGGCACCTTTAGTGTAGGAGCAATCCCTGGATGTTCACAATTTCGGTGTGAGCTCTGGCCAGATTGAGCAGGAGAGGCTGTGTACGTTGGAAGTTTTAGAGGCTAAACAAGTTCAGAGGCCAAGTGTTTGTGGTTCGTTTGAGAGGTTACCAGTGGGAGATGAGGACAGCAAGAGCTTTCAGGGCTGGCACCTTTAGTGTAGGAGCAATCCCTGGACGTTCACAATTTCGGTGTGGAGCTCTGGCCAGATTGAGCAGGAGAGGCTGTGTACGTTGGAAGTTTTAGTAGGCTAAACAAGTTCAGAGCCAAGTGTTTGTGGTTCGTTTGAGAGGTTACCAGTGGGAGATGAGGACCAGCAAGAGCTTTCAGGGCTGGCACCTTTAGTGTAGGAGCAATCCTGGACGTTCACAATTTCGGTGTTGAATTTTGGCCAGATTGAGCAGGAGAGGCTGTGTACGTTGGAAGTTTTAGTAGGCTAAACAAGTTCAGAGGCCAAGTGTTTGTGGTTCGTTTGAGAGGTTACCAGTGGGAGATGAGGACCAGCAAGAGCTTTCAGGGCTGGCACCTTTAGTGTAGGAGCAATCCTTGGACGTTTGCAATGTCGGTGTTGAGCTCTGGCCAGATTGAGCAGGAGAGGCTGTGTACGTTGGAAGTTTTAGTAGGCTAAACAAGTTCAGAGGCCAAGTGTTTGTGGTTCGTTTGAGAGGTTACCAGTGGGAGATGAGGACCAGCAAGAGCTTTCAGGGCTGGCACCTTTAGTGTAGGAGCAATCCCTGGACGTTCACAATTTCGGTGTTGAATTTGGCCAGATTGAGCAGGAGAGGCTGTGTACGTTGGAAGTTTTAGTAGGCTAAACAAGTTCAGAGGCCAAGTGTTTGTGGTTCGTTTGAGAGGTTACCAGTGGGAGATGAGGACCAGCAAGAGCTTTCAGGGCTGGCACCTTTAGTGTAGGAGCAATCCCTGGACGTTCACAATTTCGGTGTTGAATTTTGGCCAGATTTGAGCAGGAGAGGCTGTGTACGTTGGAAGTTTTAGTAGGCTAAACAAGTTCAGAGCCCAAGTGTTTGTGGTTCGTTTGAGAGGTTACCAGTGGGAGATGAGGACCAGCAAGAGCTTTCAGGGCTGGCACCTTTAGTGTAGGAGCAATCCCTGGACGTTCACAATTTCGGTGTTGAGCTCTGGCCAGATTGAGCAGGAGAGGCTGTGTACGTTGGAAGTTTTAGTAGGCTAAACAAGTTCAGAGCCCAAGTGTTTGTGGTTCGTTTGAGAGGTTACCAGTGGGAGATGAGGACCAGCAAGAGCTTTCAGGGCTGGCACCTTTAGTGTAGGAGCAATCCCTGGATGTTCACAATTTCGGTGTTGAGCTCTGGCCAGATTGAGCAGGAGAGGCTGTGTACGTTGGAAGTTTTAGGAGGCTAAACAAGTTCAGAGGCCAAGTGTTTGTGGTTCGTTTGAGAGGTTACCAGTGGGAGATGAGGACCAGCAAGAGCTTTCAGGGCTGGCACCTTTAGTGTAGGAGCAATCCCTGGACGTTCACAATTTCGGTGTGGAGCTCTGGCCAGATTGAGCAGGAGAGGCTGTGTACGTTGGAAGTTTTAGTAGGCTAAACAAGTTCAGAGCCCAAGTGTTTGTGGTTCGTTTGAGAGGTTACCAGTGGGAGATGAGGACCAGCAAGAGCTTTCAGGGCTGGCACCTTTAGTGTAGGAGCAATCCCTGGACGTTCACAATTTCGGTGTTGAATTTTTGGCCAGATTGAGCAGGAGAGGCTGTGTACGTTGGAAGTTTTAGTAGGCTAAACAAGTTCAGAGCCCAAGTGTTTGTGGTTCGTTTGAGAGGTTACCAGTGGGAGATGAGGACCAGCAAGAGCTTTCAGGGCTGGCACCTTTAGTGTAGGAGCAATCCTTGGACGTTCGCAATTTCGGTGTTGAGCTCTGGCCAGATTGAGCAGGAGAGGCTGTGTACGTTGGAAGTTTTAGTAGGCTAAACAAGTTCAGAGCCCAAGTGTTTGTGGTTCGTTTGAGAGGTTACCAGTGGGAGATGAGGACCAGCAAGAGCTTTCAGGGCTGGCACCTTTAGTGTAGGAGCAATCGCTGGACGTTCGCAATGTCGGTGTTGAGCTCTGGCCAGATTGAGCAGGAGAGGCTGTGTACGTTGGAAGTTTTAGTGGGCTAAACAAGTTCAGAGGCCAAGTGTTTGTGGTTCGTTTGAGAGGTTACCAGTGGGAGATGAGGACTAGCAAGAGCTTTCAGGGCTGGCACCTTTAGTGTAGGAGCAATCCCTGGACGTTCGCAATTTCGGTGTTGAGCTCTGGCCAGATTGAGCAGGAGAGGCTGTGTACGTTGGAAGTTTTAGTAGGCTAAACAAGTTCAGAGCCCAAGTGTTTGTGGTTCGTTTGAGAGGTTACCAGTGGGAGATGAGGACCAGCAAGAGCTTTCAGGGCTGGCACCTTTAGTGTAGGAGCAATCCCTGGACGTTCACAATTTCGGTGTTGAATTTTGGCCAGATTGAGCAGGAGAGGCTGTGTACGTTGGAAGTTTTAGTAGGCTAAACAAGTTCAGAGGCCAAGTGTTTGTGGTTCGTTTGAGAGCTTACCAGTGGGAGATGAGGACCAGCAAGAGCTTTCAGGGCTGGCACCTTTAGTGTAGGAGCAATCGCTGGACGTTCGCAATGTCGGTGTTGAGCTCTGGCCAGATTGAGCAGGAGAGGCTGTGTACGTTGGAAGTTTTAGTAGGCTAAACAAGTTCAGAGGCCAAGTGTTTGTGGTTCGTTTGAGAGGTTACCAGTGGGAGATGAGGACCAGCAAGAGCTTTCAGGGCTGGCACCTTTAGTGTAGGAGCAATCGCTGGACGTTCGCAATTTCGGTGTTGAGCTCTGGCCAGATTGAGCAGGAGAGGCTGTGTACGTTGGAAGTTTTAGTGGGCTAAACAAGTTCAGAGCCCAAGTGTTTGTGGTTCGTTTGAGAGGTTACCAGTGGGAGATGAGGACCAGCAAGAGCTTTCAGGGCTGGCACCTTTAGTGTAGGAGCAATCCCTGGACGTTCGCAGTTTCGGTGTTGAATTTGGCCAGATTGAGCAGGAGAGGCTGTGTACGTTGGAAGTTTTAGTAGGCTAAACAAGTTCAGAGGCCAAGTGTTTGTGGTTCGTTTGAGAGGTTACCAGTGGGAGATGAGGACCAGCAAGAGCTTTCAGGGCTGGCACCTTTAGTGTAGGAGCAATCCCTGGACGTTCACAATTTCGGTGTTGAATTTTGGCCAGATTGAGCAGGAGAGGCTGTGTACGTTGGAAGTTTTAGTAGGCTAAACAAGTTCAGAGGCCAAGTGTTTGTGGTTCGTTTGAGAGGTTACCAGTGGGAGATGAGGACCAGCAAGAGCTTTCAGGGCTGGCACCTTTAGTGTAGGAGCAATCGCTGGACGTTTGCAATGTCGGTGTTGAGCTCTGGCCAGATTGAGCAGGAGAGGCTGTGTACGTTGGAAGTTTTAGTAGGCTAAACAAGTTCAGAGGCCAAGTGTTTGTGGTTCGTTTGAGAGGTTACCAGTGGGAGATGAGGACCAGCAAGAGCTTTCAGGGCTGGCACCTTTAGTGTAGGAGCAATCCCTGGACGTTCACAATTTCGGTGTTGAATTTTGGCCAGATTGAGCAGGAGAGGCTGTGTACGTTGGAAGTTTTAGTAGGCTAAACAAGTTCAGAGCCCAAGTGTTTGTGGTTCGTTTGAGAGGTTACCAGTGGGAGATGAGGACCAGCAAGAGCTTTCAGGGCTGGCACCTTTAGTGTAGGAGCAATCCCTGGACGTTCACAATTTCGGTGTTGAATTTTGGCCAGATTGAGCAGGAGAGGCTGTGTACGTTGGAAGTTTTAGTAGGCTAAACAAGTTCAGAGCCCAAGTGTTTGTGGTTCGTTTGAGAGGTTACCAGTGGGAGATGAGGACCAGCAAGAGCTTTCAGGGCTGGCACCTTTAGTGTAGGAGCAATCCCTGGACGTTCGCAATTTCGGTGTTGAGCTCTGGCCAGATTGAGCAGGAGAGGCTGTGTACATTGGAAGTTTTAGTAGGCTAAACAAGTTCAGAGGCCAAGTGTTTGTGGTTCGTTTGAGAGGTTACCAGTGGGAGATGAGGACCAGCAAGAGCTTTCAGGGCTGGCACCTTTAGTGTAGGAGCAATCCCTGGATGTTCACAATTTCGGTGTTGAGCTCTGGCCAGATTGAGCAGGAGAGGCTGTGTACGTTGGAAGTTTTAGGAGGCTAAACAAGTTCAGAGGCCAAGTGTTTGTGGTTCGTTTGAGAGGTTACCAGTGGGAGATGAGGACCAGCAAGAGCTTTCAGGGCTGGCACCTTTAGTGTAGGAGCAATCCCTGGACGTTCACAATTTCGGTGTGGAGCTCTGGCCAGATTGAGCAGGAGAGGCTGTGTACGTTGGAAGTTTTAGTAGGCTAAACAAGTTCAGAGCCCAAGTGTTTGTGGTTCGTTTGAGAGGTTACCAGTGGGAGATGAGGACCAGCAAGAGCTTTCAGGGCTGGCACCTTTAGTGTAGGAGCAATCCCTGGACGTTCGCAATTTCGGTGTTGAGCTCTGGCCAGATTGAGCAGGAGAGGCTGTGTACATTGGAAGTTTTAGGAGGCTAAACAAGTTCAGAGCCCAAGTGTTTGTGGTTCGTTTGAGAGGTTACCAGTGGGAGATGAGGACCAGCAAGAGCTTTCAGGGCTGACACCTTTAGTGTAGGAGCAATCCCTGGACGTTCACAATTTCGGTGTTGAATTTTGGCAGATTGAGCAGGAGAGGCTGTGTACGTTGGAAGTTTTAGGAGGCTAAACAAGTTCAGAGCCCAAGTGTTTGTGGTTCGTTTGAGAGGTTACCAGTGGGAGATGAGGACCAGCAAGAGCTTTCAGGGCTGGCACCTTTAGTGTAGGAGCAATCTCTGGACGTTCACAATTTCGGTGTTGAATTTTGGGCAGATTGAGCAGGAGAGGCTGTGTACGTTGGAAGTTTTAGTAGGCTAAACAAGTTCAGAGCCCAAGTGTTTGTGGTTCGTTTGAGAGGTTACCAGTGGGAGATGAGGACCAGCAAGAGCTTTCAGGGCTGGCACCTTTAGTGTAGGAGCAATCCTTGGACGTTCGCAATTTCGGTGTTGAGCTCTGGCCAGATTGAGCAGGAGAGGCTGTGTACGTTGGAAGTTTTAGTAGGCTAAACAAGTTCAGAGCCCAAGTGTTTGTGGTTCGTTTGAGAGGTTACCAGTGGGAGATGAGGACCAGCAAGAGCTTTCAGGGCTGGCACCTTTAGTGTAGGAGCAATCCCTGGACGTTCGCAATTTCGGTGTTGAGCTCTGGCCAGATTGAGCAGGAGAGGCTGTGTACGTTGGAAGTTTTAGTGGGCTAAACAAGTTCAGAGGCCAAGTGTTTGTGGTTCGTTTGAGAGGTTACCAGTGGGAGATGAGGACTAGCAAGAGCTTTCAGGGCTGGCACCTTTAGTGTAGGAGCAATCCCTGGACGTTCGCAATTTCGGTGTTGAGCTCTGGCCAGATTGAGCAGGAGAGGCTGTGTACGTTGGAAGTTTTAGTAGGCTAAACAAGTTCAGAGCCCAAGTGTTTGTGGTTCGTTTGAGAGGTTACCAGTGGGAGATGAGGACCAGCAAGAGCTTTCAGGGCTGGCACCTTTAGTGTAGGAGCAATCCCTGGACGTTCACAATTTCGGTGTTGAATTTTGGGCAGATTGAGCAGGAGAGGCTGTGTACGTTGGAAGTTTTAGTAGGCTAAACAAGTTCAGAGGCCAAGTGTTTGTGGTTCGTTTGAGAGGTTACCAGTGGGAGATGAGGACCAGCAAGAGCTTTCAGGGCTGGCACCTTTAGTGTAGGAGCAATCGCTGGACGTTCGCAATGTCGGTGTTGAGCTCTGGCCAGATTGAGCAGGAGAGGCTGTGTACGTTGGAAGTTTTAGTAGGCTAAACAAGTTCAGAGGCCAAGTGTTTGTGGTTCGTTTGAGAGGTTACCAGTGGGAGATGAGGACCAGCAAGAGCTTTCAGGGCTGGCACCTTTAGTGTAGGAGCAATCGCTGGACGTTCGCAATTTCGGAGTTGAGCTCTGGCCAGATTGAGCAGGAGAGGCTGTGTACGTTGGAAGTTTTAGTGGGCTAAACAAGTTCAGAGCCCAAGTGTTTGTGGTTCGTTTGAGAGGTTACCAGTGGGAGATGAGGACCAGCAAGAGCTTTCAGGGCTGGCACCTTTAGTGTAGGAGCAATCCCTGGACGTTCACAATTTCGGTGTTGAATTTTGGCCAGATTGAGCAGGAGAGGCTGTGTACGTTGGAAGTTTTAGTAGGCTAAACAAGTTCAGAGCCCAAGTGTTTGTGGTTCGTTTGAGAGGTTACCAGTGGGAGATGAGGACCAGCAAGAGCTTTCAGGGCTGGCACCTTTAGTGTAGGAGCAATCCTTGGACGTTGCAATGTCGGTGTTGAGCTCTGGCCAGATTGAGCAGGAGAGGCTGTGTACGTTGGAAGTTTTAGTAGGCTAAACAAGTTCAGAGGCCAAGTGTTTGTGGTTCGTTTGAGAGGTTACCAGTGGGAGATGAGGACCAGCAAGAGCTTTCAGGGCTGGCACCTTTAGTGTAGGAGCAATCCCTGGACGTTCACAATTTCGGTGTTGAATTTTGGCCAGATTGAGCAGGAGAGGCTGTGTACGTTGGAAGTTTTAGTAGGCTAAACAAGTTCAGAGGCCAAGTGTTTGTGGTTCGTTTGAGAGGTTACCAGTGGGAGATGAGGACCAGCAAGAGCTTTCAGGGCTGGCACCTTTAGTGTAGGAGCAATCCCTGGACGTTCACAATTTCGGTGTTGAATTTTGGCCAGATTGAGCAGGAGAGGCTGTGTACGTTGGAAGTTTTAGTAGGCTAAACAAGTTCAGAGGCCAAGTGTTTGTGGTTCGTTTGAGAGGTTACCAGTGGGAGATGAGGACCAGCAAGAGCTTTCAGGGCTGGCACCTTTAGTGTAGGAGCAATCCCTGGACGTTCACAATTTCGGTGTTGAGCTCTGGCCAGATTGAGCAGGAGAGGCTGTGTACGTTGGAAGTTTTAGTAGGCTAAACAAGTTCAGAGCCCAAGTGTTTGTGGTTCGTTTGAGAGGTTACCAGTGGGAGATGAGGACCAGCAAGAGCTTTCAGGGCTGGCACCTTTAGTGTAGGAGCAATCCCTGGATGTTCACAATTTCGGTGTTGAGCTCTGGCCAGATTGAGCAGGAGAGGCTGTGTACGTTGGAAGTTTTAGGAGGCTAAACAAGTTCAGAGGCCAAGTGTTTGTGGTTCGTTTGAGAGGTTACCAGTGGGAGATGAGGACCAGCAAGAGCTTTCAGGGCTGGCACCTTTAGTGTAGGAGCAATCCCTGGACGTTCACAATTTCGGTGTGGAGCTCTGGCCAGATTGAGCAGGAGAGGCTGTGTACGTTGGAAGTTTTAGTAGGCTAAACAAGTTCAGAGCCCAAGTGTTTGTGGTTCGTTTGAGAGGTTACCAGTGGGAGATGAGGACCAGCAAGAGCTTTCAGGGCTGGCACCTTTAGTGTAGGAGCAATCCCTGGACGTTCACAATTTCGGTGTTGAATTTTGGCCAGATTGAGCAGGAGAGGCTGTGTACGTTGGAAGTTTTAGTAGGCTAAACAAGTTCAGAGCCCAAGTGTTTGTGGTTCGTTTGAGAGGTTACCAGTGGGAGATGAGGACCAGCAAGAGCTTTCAGGGCTGGCACCTTTAGTGTAGGAGCAATCCTTGGACGTTTGCAATGTCGGTGTTGAGCTCTGGCCAGATTGAGCAGGAGAGGCTGTGTACGTTGGAAGTTTTAGTAGGCTAAACAAGTTCAGAGGCCAAGTGTTTGTGGTTCGTTTGAGAGGTTACCAGTGGGAGATGAGGACCAGCAAGAGCTTTCAGGGCTGGCACCTTTAGTGTAGGAGCAATCCCTGGACGTTCACAATTTCGGTGTTGAATTTTGGCCAGATTGAGCAGGAGAGGCTGTGTACGTTGGAAGTTTTAGTAGGCTAAACAAGTTCAGAGGCCAAGTGTTTGTGGTTCGTTTGAGAGGTTACCAGTGGGAGATGAGGACCAGCAAGAGCTTTCAGGGCTGGCACCTTTAGTGTAGGAGCAATCCCTGGACGTTCACAATTTCGGTGTTGAATTTTGGCCAGATTGAGCAGGAGAGGCTGTGTACGTTGGAAGTTTTAGTAGGCTAAACAAGTTCAGAGCCCAAGTGTTTGTGGTTCGTTTGAGAGGTTACCAGTGGGAGATGAGGACCAGCAAGAGCTTTCAGGGCTGGCACCTTTAGTGTAGGAGCAATCCCTGGACGTTCACAATTTCGGTGTTGAGCTCTGGCCAGATTGAGCAGGAGAGGCTGTGTACGTTGGAAGTTTTAGTAGGCTAAACAAGTTCAGAGCCCAAGTGTTTGTGGTTCGTTTGAGAGGTTACCAGTGGGAGATGAGGACCAGCAAGAGCTTTCAGGGCTGGCACCTTTAGTGTAGGAGCAATCCCTGGATGTTCACAATTTCGGTGTTGAGCTCTGGCCAGATTGAGCAGGAGAGGCTGTGTACGTTGGAAGTTTTAGGAGGCTAAACAAGTTCAGAGGCCAAGTGTTTGTGGTTCGTTTGAGAGGTTACCAGTGGGAGATGAGGACCAGCAAGAGCTTTCAGGGCTGGCACCTTTAGTGTAGGAGCAATCCCTGGACGTTCACAATTTCGGTGTGGAGCTCTGGCCAGATTGAGCAGGAGAGGCTGTGTACGTTGGAAGTTTTAGTAGGCTAAACAAGTTCAGAGCCCAAGTGTTTGTGGTTCGTTTGAGAGGTTACCAGTGGGAGATGAGGACCAGCAAGAGCTTTCAGGGCTGGCACCTTTAGTGTAGGAGCAATCCTTGGACGTTCGCAATTTCGGTGTTGAGCTCTGGCCAGATTGAGCAGGAGAGGCTGTGTACGTTGGAAGTTTTAGTAGGCTAAACAAGTTCAGAGGCCAAGTGTTTGTGGTTCGTTTGAGAGGTTACCAGTGGGAGATGAGGACCAGCAAGAGCTTTCAGGGCTGGCACCTTTAGTGTAGGAGCAATCCCTGGACGTTCGCAATTTCGGTGTTGAGCTCTGGCCAGATTGAGCAGGAGAGGCTGTGTACGTTGGAAGTTTTAGTGGGCTAAACAAGTTCAGAGGCCAAGTGTTTGTGGTTCGTTTGAGAGGTTACCAGTGGGAGATGAGGACCAGCAAGAGCTTTCAGGGCTGGCACCTTTAGTGTAGGAGCAATCGCTGGACGTTCGCAATTTCGGTGTTGAGCTCTGGCCAGATTGAGCAGGAGAGGCTGTGTACGTTGGAAGTTTTAGTGGGCTAAACAAGTTCAGAGCCCAAGTGTTTGTGGTTCGTTTGAGAGGTTACCAGTGGGAGATGAGGACCAGCAAGAGCTTTCAGGGCTGGCACCTTTAGTGTAGGAGCAATCCCTGGACGTTCACAATTTCGATGTTGAATTTTGGCCAGATTGAGCAGGAGAGGCTGTGTACGTTGGAAGTTTTAGTAGGCTAAACAAGTTCAGAGCCCAAGTGTTTGTGGTTCGTTTGAGAGGTTACCAGTGGGAGATGAGGACCAGCAAGAGCTTTCAGGGCTGGCACCTTTAGTGTAGGAGCAATCCCTGGACGTTCACAATTTCGGTGTTGAATTTTGGCAGATTGAGCAGGAGAGGCTGTGTACGTTGGAAGTTTTAGTAGGCTAAACAAGTTCAGAGGCCAAGTGTTTGTGGTTCGTTTGAGAGGTTACCAGTGGGAGATGAGGACCAGCAAGAGCTTTCAGGGCTGGCACCTTTAGTGTAGGAGCAATCGCTGGACGTTCGCAATGTCGGTGTTGAGCTCTGGCCAGATTGAGCAGGAGAGGCTGTGTACGTTGGAAGTTTTAGTAGGCTAAACAAGTTCAGAGCCCAAGTGTTTGTGGTTCGTTTGAGAGGTTACCAGTGGGAGATGAGGACCAGCAAGAGCTTTCAGGGCTGGCACCTTTAGTGTAGGAGCAATCCCTGGACGTTCACAATTTCGGTGTTGAATTTTGGCCAGATTGAGCAGGAGAGGCTGTGTACGTTGGAAGTTTTAGTAGGCTAAACAAGTTCAGAGCCCAAGTGTTTGTGGTTCGTTTGAGAGGTTACCAGTGGGAGATGAGGACCAGCAAGAGCTTTCAGGGCTGGCACCTTTAGTGTAGGAGCAATCCCTGGACGTTCACAATTTCGGTGTTGAATTTTGGCCAGATTGAGCAGGAGAGGCTGTGTACGTTGGAAGTTTTAGTAGGCTAAACAAGTTCAGAGCCCAAGTGTTTGTGGTTCGTTTGAGAGGTTACCAGTGGGAGATGAGGACCAGCAAGAGCTTTCAGGGCTGGCACCTTTAGTGTAGGAGCAATCCCTGGACGTTCGCAATTTCGGTGTTGAGCTCTGGCCAGATTGAGCAGGAGAGGCTGTGTACGTTGGAAGTTTTAGGAGGCTAAACAAGTTCAGAGGCCAAGTGTTTGTGGTTCGTTTGAGAGGTTACCAGTGGGAGATGAGGACCAGCAAGAGCTTTCAGGGCTGGCACCTTTAGTGTAGGAGCAATCCCTGGACGTTCACAATTTCGGTGTGGAGCTCTGGCCAGATTGAGCAGGAGAGGCTGTGTACGTTGGAAGTTTTAGTAGGCTAAACAAGTTCAGAGCCCAAGTGTTTGTGGTTCGTTTGAGAGGTTACCAGTGGGAGATGAGGACCAGCAAGAGCTTTCAGGGCTGGCACCTTTAGTGTAGGAGCAATCGCTGGACGTTCGCAATTTCGGTGTTGAGCTCTGGCCAGATTGAGCAGGAGAGGCTGTGTACGTTGGCAGTTTTAGGAGGCTAAACAAGTTCAGAGCCCAAGTGTTTGTGGTTCGTTTGAGAGGTTACCAGTGGGAGATGAGGACCAGCAAGAGCTTTCAGGGCTGGCACCTTTAGTGTAGGAGCAATCCCTGGACGTTCGCAATTTCGGTGTTGAGCTCTGGCCAGATTGAGCAGGAGAGGCTGTGTACGTTGGAAGTTTTAGTGGGCTAAACAAGTTCAGAGGCCAAGTGTTTGTGGTTCGTTTGAGAGGTTACCAGTGGGAGATGAGGACCAGCAAGAGCTTTCAGGGCTGGCACCTTTAGTGTAGGAGCAATCGCTGGACGTTCGCAATTTCAGTGTTGAGCTCTGGCCAGATTGAGCAGGAGAGGCTGTGTACGTTGGAAGTTTTAGTGGGCTAAACAAGTTCAGAGCCCAAGTGTTTGTGGTTCGTTTGAGAGGTTACCAGTGGGAGATGAGGACCAGCAAGAGCTTTCAGGGCTGGCACCTTTAGTGTAGGAGCAATCCCTGGACGTTCACAATTTCGATGTTGAATTTTGGCCAGATTGAGCAGGAGAGGCTGTGTACGTTGGAAGTTTTAGTAGGCTAAACAAGTTCAGAGCCCAAGTGTTTGTGGTTCGTTTGAGAGGTTACCAGTGGGAGATGAGGACCAGCAAGAGCTTTCAGGGCTGGCACCTTTAGTGTAGGAGCAATCCCTGGACGTTCACAATTTCGGTGTTGAATTTTGGGCAGATTGAGCAGGAGAGGCTGTGTACGTTGGAAGTTTTAGTAGGCTAAACAAGTTCAGAGGCCAAGTGTTTGTGGTTCGTTTGAGAGGTTACCAGTGGGAGATGAGGACCAGCAAGAGCTTTCAGGGCTGGCACCTTTAGTGTAGGAGCAATCGCTGGACGTTCGCAATGTCGGTGTTGAGCTCTGGCCAGATTGAGCAGGAGAGGCTGTGTACGTTGGAAGTTTTAGTAGGCTAAACAAGTTCAGAGGCCAAGTGTTTGTGGTTCGTTTGAGAGGTTACCAGTGGGAGATGAGGACCAGCAAGAGCTTTCAGGGCTGGCACCTTTAGTGTAGGAGCAATCCCTGGACGTTCACAATTTCGGTGTTGAATTTTGGCCAGATTGAGCAGGAGAGGCTGTGTACGTTGGAAGTTTTAGTAGGCTAAACAAGTTCAGAGCCCAAGTGTTTGTGGTTCGTTTGAGAGGTTACCCAGTGGGAGATGAGGACCAGCAAGAGCTTTCAGGGCTGGCACCTTTAGTGTAGGAGCAATCCCTGGACGTTCACAATGTCGGTGTTGAGCTCTGGCCAGATTGAGCAGGAGAGGCTGTGTACGTTGGAAGTTTTAGTAGGCTAAACAAGTTCAGAGCCCAAGTGTTTGTGGTTCGTTTGAGAGGTTACCAGTGGGAGATGAGGACCAGCAAGAGCTTTCAGGGCTGGCACCTTTAGTGTAGGAGCAATCCCTGGACGTTCGCAATGTCGGTGTTGAGCTCTGGCCAGATTGAGCAGGAGAGGCTGTGTACGTTGGAAGTTTTAGGAGGCTAAACAAGTTCAGAGGCCAAGTGTTTGTGGTTCGTTTGAGAGGTTACCAGTGGGAGATGAGGACCAGCAAGAGCTTTCAGGGCTGGCACCTTTAGTGTAGGAGCAATCCCTGGACGTTCACAATTTCGGTGTTGAATTTTGGCAGATTGAGCAGGAGAGGCTGTGTACGTTGGAAGTTTTAGGAGGCTAAACAAGTTCAGAGCCAAGTGTTTGTGGTTCGTTTGAGAGGTTACCAGTGGGAGATGAGGACCAGCAAGAGCTTTCAGGGCTGGCACCTTTAGTGTAGGAGCAATCTCTGGACGTTCACAATTTCGGTGTTGAATTTTGGGCAGATTGAGCAGGAGAGGCTGTGTACGTTGGAAGTTTTAGTAGGCTAAACAAGTTCAGAGCCAAGTGTTTGTGGTTCGTTTGAGAGGTTACCAGTGGGAGATGAGGACCAGCAAGAGCTTTCAGGGCTGGCACCTTTAGTGTGGGAGCAATCCTTGGACGTTCGCAATTTCGGTGTTGAGCTCTGGCCAGATTGAGCAGGAGAGGCTGTGTACGTTGGAAGTTTTAGTAGGGCTAAACAAGTTCAGAGCCCAAGTGTTTGTGGTTCGTTTGAGAGGTTACCAGTGGGAGATGAGGACCAGCAAGAGCTTTCAGGGCTGGCACCTTTAGTGTAGGAGCAATCGCTGGACGTTTGCAATGTCGGTGTTGAGCTCTGGCCAGATTGAGCAGGAGAGGCTGTGTACGTTGGAAGTTTTAGTAGGCTAAACAAGTTCAGAGGCCAAGTGTTTGTGGTTCGTTTGAGAGGTTACCAGTGGGAGATGAGGACCAGCAAGAGCTTTCAGGGCTGGCACCTTTAGTGTAGGAGCAATCCCTGGACGTTCACAATTTCGGTGTTGAATTTTGGCCAGATTGAGCAGGAGAGGCTGTGTACGTTGGAAGTTTTAGTAGGCTAAACAAGTTCAGAGCCCAAGTGTTTGTGGTTCGTTTGAGAGGTTACCAGTGGGAGATGAGGACCAGCAAGAGCTTTCAGGGCTGGCACCTTTAGTGTAGGAGCAATCCCTGGACGTTCACAATTTCGGTGTTGAATTTTGGCCAGATTGAGCAGGAGAGGCTGTGTACGTTGGAAGTTTTAGTAGGCTAAACAAGTTCAGAGCCCAAGTGTTTGTGGTTCGTTTGAGAGGTTACCAGTGGGAGATGAGGACCAGCAAGAGCTTTCAGGGCTGGCACCTTTAGTGTAGGAGCAATCCCTGGACGTTCGCAATGTTGGTGTTGAGCTCTGGCCAGATTGAGCAGGAGAGGCTGTGTACGTTGGAAGTTTTAGGAGGCTAAACAAGTTCAGAGGCCAAGTGTTTGTGGTTCGTTTGAGAGGTTACCAGTGGGAGATGAGGACCAGCAAGAGCTTTCAGGGCTGGCACCTTTAGTGTAGGAGCAATCCCTGGACGTTCACAATTTCGGTGTTGAATTTTGGGCAGATTGAGCAGGAGAGGCTGTGTACGTTGGAAGTTTTAGTAGGCTAAACAAGTTCAGAGGCCAAGTGTTTGTGGTTCGTTTGAGAGGTTACCAGTGGGAGATGAGGACCAGCAAGAGCTTTCAGGGCTGGCACCTTTAGTGTAGGAGCAATCTCTGGACGTTCACAATTTCGGTGTTGAATTTTGGGCAGATTGAGCAGGAGAGGCTGTGTACGTTGGAAGTTTTAGTAGGCTAAACAAGTTCAGAGCCCAAGTGTTTGTGGTTCGTTTGAGAGGTTACCAGTGGGAGATGAGGACCAGCAAGAGCTTTCAGGGCTGGCACCTTTAGTGTAGGAGCAATCCTTGGACGTTCGCAATTTCGGTGTTGAGCTCTGGCCAGATTGAGCAGGAGAGGCTGTGTACGTTGGAAGTTTTAGTAGGCTAAACAAGTTCAGAGCCCAAGTGTTTGTGGTTCGTTTGAGAGGTTACCAGTGGGAGATGAGGACCAGCAAGAGCTTTCAGGGCTGGCACCTTTAGTGTAGGAGCAATCCCTGGACGTTCGCAATTTCGGTGTTGAGCTCTGGCCAGATTGAGCAGGAGAGGCTGTGTACGTTGGAAGTTTTAGTGGGCTAAACAAGTTCAGAGCCCAAGTGTTTGTGGTTCGTTTGAGAGGTTACCAGTGGGAGATGAGGACTAGCAAGAGCTTTCAGGGCTGGCACCTTTAGTGTAGGAGCAATCCCTGGACGTTCGCAATTTCGGTGTTGAGCTCTGGCCAGATTGAGCAGGAGAGGCTGTGTACGTTGGAAGTTTTAGTAGGCTAAACAAGTTCAGAGCCCAAGTGTTTGTGGTTCGTTTGAGAGGTTACCAGTGGGAGATGAGGACCAGCAAGAGCTTTCAGGGCTGGCACCTTTAGTGTAGGAGCAATCCCTGGACGTTCGCAATTTCGGTGTTGAATTTTGGCCAGATTGAGCAGGAGAGGCTGTGTACGTTGGAAGTTTTAGTAGGCTAAACAAGTTCAGAGGCCAAGTGTTTGTGGTTCGTTTGAGAGGTTACCAGTGGGAGATGAGGACCAGCAAGAGCTTTCAGGGCTGGCACCTTTAGTGTAGGAGCAATCGCTGGACGTTCGCAATGTCGGTGTTGAGCTCTGGCCAGATTGAGCAGGAGAGGCTGTGTACGTTGGAAGTTTTAGTAGGCTAAACAAGTTCAGAGCCCAAGTGTTTGTGGTTCGTTTGAGAGGTTACCAGTGGGAGATGAGGACCAGCAAGAGCTTTCAGGGCTGGCACCTTTAGTGTTGGAACAATCCTGGACGTTCGCAATTTCGGTGTTGAATTTTGGCAGATTGAGCAGGAGAGGCTGTGTACGTTGGAAGTTTTAGTAGGCTAAACAAGTTCAGAGGCCAAGTGTTTGTGGTTCGTTTGAGAGGTTACCAGTGGGAGATGAGGACCAGCAAGAGCTTTCAGGGCTGGCACCTTTAGTGTAGGAGCAATCCTTGGACGTTCGCAATTTCGGTGTTGAGCTCTGGCCAGATTGAGCAGGAGAGGCTGTGTACGTTGGAAGTTTTAGTAGGCTAAACAAGTTCTGAGCCCAAGTGTTTGTGGTTCGTTTGAGAGGTTACCAGTGGGAGATGAGGACCAGCAAGAGCTTTCAGGGCTGGCACCTTTAGTGTAGGAGCAATCCCTGGACGTTCGCAATTTCGGTGTTGAGCTCTGGCCAGATTGAGCAGGAGAGGCTGTGTACGTTGGAAGTTTTAGTGGGCTAAACAAGTTCAGAGCCCAAGTGTTTGTGGTTCGTTTGAGAGGTTACCAGTGGGAGATGAGGACCAGCAAGAGCTTTCAGGGCTGGCGCCTTTAGTGTAGGAGCAATCCCTGGACGTTCACAATTTCGGTGTTGAATTTTGGCCAGATTGAGCAGGAGAGGCTGTGTACGTTGGAAGTTTTAGTAGGCTAAACAAGTTCAGAGCCCAAGTGTTTGTGGTTCGTTTGAGAGGTTACCAGTGGGAGATGAGGACCAGCAAGAGCTTTCAGGGCTGGCACCTTTAGTGTAGGAGCAATCCCTGGACGTTCACAATTTCGGTGTTGAATTTTGGCCAGATTGAGCAGGAGAGGCTGTGTACGTTGGAAGTTTTAGTAGGCTAAACAAGTTCAGAGCCCAAGTGTTTGTGGTTCGTTTGAGAGGTTACCAGTGGGAGATGAGGACCAGCAAGAGCTTTCAGGGCTGGCACCTTTAGTGTAGGAGCAATCGCTGGACGTTCGCAATGTCGGTGTTGAGCTCTGGCCAGATTGAGCAGGAGAGGCTGTGTACGTTGGAAGTTTTAGTAGGCTAAACAAGTTCAGAGCCCAAGTGTTTGTGGTTCATTTGAGAGGTTACCAGTGGGAGATGAGGACCAGCAAGAGCTTTCAGGGCTGGCACCTTTAGTGCTTGGAACAATCCCTGGACGTTCGCAATTTCGGTGTTGAGCTCTGGCCAGATTGAGCAGGAGAGGCTGTGTACGTTGGAAGTTTTAGTAGGCTAAACAAGTTCAGAGCCCAAGTGTTTGTGGTTCGTTTGAGAGGTTACCAGTGGGATGGGAGATGAGGACCAGCAAGAGCTTTCAGGGCTGGCACCTTTAGTGTAGGAGCAAACGCTGGACGTTCGCAATGTTGGTGTTGAGCTCTGGCCAGATTGAGCAGGAGAGGCTGTGTATGTTGAAGTTTTAGTAGGCTAAACAAGTTCAGAGCCCAAGTGTTTGTGGTTCGTTTGAGAGGTTACCAGTGGGAGATGAGGACCAGCAAGAGCTTTCAGGGCTGGCACCTTTAGTGTAGGAGCAATCGCTGGACGTTCGCAATTTCGGAGTTGAGCTCTGGCCAGATTGAGCAGGAGAGGCTGTGTACGTTGGAAGTTTTAGTAGGCTAAACAAGTTCAGAGCCCAAGTGTTTGTGGTTCGTTTGAGAGGTTACCAGTGGGAGATGAGGACCAGCAAGAGCTTTCAGGGCTGGCACCTTTAGTGTAGGAGCAATCGCTGGACGTTCGCAATTTCGGTGTTGAGCTCTGGCCAGATTGAGCAGGAGAGGCTGTGTACGTTGGAAGTTTTAGTAGGCTAAACAAGTTCAGAGCCCAAGTGTTTGTGGTTCGTTTGAGAGGTTACCAGTGGGAGATGAGGACCAGCAAGAGCTTTCAGGGCTGGCACCTTTAGTGTAGGAGCAATCCCTGGACGTTCGCAATTTCGGTGTTGAATTTTGGCCAGATTGAGCAGGAGAGGCTGTGTACGTTGGAAGTTTTAGTAGGCTAAACAAGTTCAGAGCCCAAGTGTTTGTGGTTCGTTTGAGAGGTTACCAGTGGGAGATGAGGACCAGCAAGAGCTTTCAGGGCTGGCACCTTTAGTGTAGGAGCAATCCCTGGACGTTCACAATTTCGGTGTTGAATTTTGGCCAGATTGAGCAGGAGAGGCTGTGTACGTTGGAAGTTTTAGTAGGCTAAACAAGTTCAGAGCCCAAGTGTTTGTGGTTCGTTTGAGAGGTTACCAGTGGGAGATGAGGACCAGCAAGAGCTTTCAGGGCTGGCACCTTTAGTGTAGGAGCAATCCTGGACGTTCGCAATGTCGGTGTTGAGCTCTGGCCAGATTGAGCAGGAGAGGCTGTGTACGTTGGAAGTTTTAGTAGGCTAAACAAGTTCAGAGGCCAAGTGTTTGTGGTCGTTTGAGAGGTTACCAGTGGGAGATGAGGACCAGCAAGAGCTTTCAGGGCTGGCACCTTTAGTGTAGGAGCAATCGCTGGACGTTCGCAATTTCGGTGTTGAGCTCTGGCCAGATTGAGCAGGAGAGGCTGTGTACGTTGGAAGTTTTAGTAGGCTAAACAAGTCAGAGCCCAAGTGTTTGTGGTTCGTTTGAGAGGTTACCAGTGGGAGATGAGGACCAGCAAGAGCTTTCAGGCTGGCACCTTTAGTGTAGGAGCAATCCCTGGACGTTCGCAATTTCGGAGTTGAGCTCTGGCCAGATTGAGCAGGAGAGGCTGTGTACGTTGGAAGTTTTAGTAGGCTAAACAAGTTCAGAGGCCAAGTGTTTGTGGTTCGTTTGAGAGGTTACCAGTGGGAGATGAGGACCAGCAAGAGCTTTCAGGGCTGGCACCTTTAGTGTAGGAGCAATCGCTGGACGTTCGCAATTTCGGTGTTGAGCTCTGGCCAGATTGAGCAGGAGAGGCTGTGTACGTTGGAAGTTTTAGTAGGCTAAACAAGTTCAGAGCCAAGTGTTTGTGGTTCGTTTGAGAGGTTACCAGTGGGAGATGAGGACCAGCAAGAGCTTTCAGGGCTGGCACCTTTAGTGTAGGAGCAATCCCTGGACGTTCGCAATTTCGGTGTTGAATTTTGGCCAGATTGAGCAGGAGAGGCTGTGTACGTTGGAAGTTTTAGTAGCCTAAACAAGTTCAGAGCCCAAGTGTTTGTGGTTCGTTTGAGAGGTTACCAGTGGGAGATGAGGACCAGCAAGAGCTTTCAGGGCTGGCACCTTTAGTATAGGAGCAATCCTGGACGTTCACAATTTCGGTGTTGAGCTCTGGCCAGATTGAGCAGGAGAGGCTGTGTACGTTGGAAGTTTTAGTAGGCTAAACAAGTTCAGAGCCCAAGTGTTTGTGGTTCGTTTGAGAGGTTACCAGTGGGAGATGAGGACCAGCAAGAGCTTTCAGGGCTGGCACCTTTAGTGTAGGAGCAATCCCTGGACGTTCGCAATTTCGGTGTTGAGCTCTGGCCAGATTGAGCAGGAGAGGCTGTGTACGTTGGAAGTTTTAGTGGGCTAAACAAGTTCAGAGCCAAGTGTTTGTGTTCGTTTGAGAGGTTACCAGTGGGAGATGAGGACCAGCAAGAGCTTTCAGGGCTGGCACCTTTAGTGTAGGAGCAATCCCTGGACGTTCACAATTTCGGTGTTGAATTTTGGCAGATTGAGCAGGAGAGGCTGTGTACGTTGGAAGTTTTAGTAGGCTAAACAAGTTCAGAGCCCAAGTGTTTGTGGTTCGTTTGAGAGGTTACCAGTGGGAGATGAGGACCAGCAAGAGCTTTCAGGGCTGGCACCTTTAGTGTAGGAGCAATCCCTGGACGTTCACAATTTCGGTGTTGAATTTTGGCCAGATTGAGCAGGAGAGGCTGTGTACGTTGGAAGTTTTAGTAGGCTAAACAAGTTCAGAGCCCAAGTGTTTGTGGTTCGTTTGAGAGGTTACCAGTGGGAGATGAGGACCAGCAAGAGCTTTCAGGGCTGGCACCTTTAGTGTAGGAGCAATCGCTGGACGTTCGCAATGTCGGTGTTGAGCTCTGGCCAGATTGAGCAGGAGAGGCTGTGTACGTTGGAAGTTTTAGTAGGCTAAACAAGTTCAGAGCCCAAGTGTTTGTGGTTCGTTTGAGAGGTTACCAGTGGGAGATGAGGACCAGCAAGAGCTTTCAGGGCTGGCACCTTTAGTGTAGGAGCAATCGCTGGACGTTCGCAATGTCGGTGTTGAGCTCTGGCCAGATTGAGCAGGAGAGGCTGTGTAAGTTGGAAGTTTTAGTAGGCTAAACAAGTTCAGAGCCCAAGTGTTTGTGTTCATTTGAGAGGTTACCAGTGGGAGATGAGGACCAGCAAGAGCTTTCAGGGCTGGCACCTTTAGTGTAGGAGCAATCCCTGGACGTTCGCAATTTCGGTGTTGAGCTCTGGCCAGATTGAGCAGGAGAGGCTGTGTACGTTGGAAGTTTTAGTAGGCTAAACAAGTTCAGAGCCCAAGTGTTTGTGGTTCGTTTGAGAGGTTACCAGTGGGAGATGAGGACCAGCAAGAGCTTTCAGGGCTGCACCTTTAGTGTAGGAGCAATCCTGGACGTTCGCAATTTCGGTGTTGAGCTCTGGCCAGATTGAGCAGGAGAGGCTGTGTACGTTGGAAGTTTTAGTAGGCTAAACAAGTTCAGAGGCCAAGTGTTTGTGGTTCGTTTGAGAGGTTACCAGTGGGAGATGAGGACCAGCAAGAGCTTTCAGGGCTGGCACCTTTAGTGTAGGAGCAATCCCTGGACGTTCACAATTTCGGTGTTGAATTTTGGCCAGATTGAGCAGGAGAGGCTGTGTACGTTGGAAGTTTTAGTAGGCTAAACAAGTTCAGAGCCTAAGTGTTTGTGGTTCGTTTGAGAGGTTACCAGTGGGAGATGAGGACCAGCAAGAGCTTTCAGGGCTGGCACCTTTAGTGTAGGAGCAATCCCTGGACGTTCGCAATGTCGGTGTTGAGCTCTGGCCAGATTGAGCAGGAGAGGCTGTGTACGTTGGAAGTTTTAGTAGGCTAAACAAGTTCTGAGGCCAAGTGTTTGTGGTTCGTTTGAGAGGTTACCAGTGGGAGATGAGGAGCAGCAAGAGCTTTCAGGGCTGGCACCTTTAGTGTAGGAGCAATCGCTGGACGTTCGCAATTTCGGTGTTGAGCTCTGGCCAGATTGAGCAGGAGAGGCTGTGTACGTTGGAAGTTTTAGTAGGCTAAACAAGTTCAGAGGCCAAGTGTTTGTGGTTCGTTTGAGAGGTTACCAGTGGAGGATGAGGACCAGCAAGAGCTTTCAGGCTGGCACCTTTAGTGTAGGAGCAATCCCTGGACGTTCACAAGTTGGTGTTGAGCTCTGGCCAGATTGAGCAGGAGAGGCTGTGTACGTTGGAAGTTTTAGTAGCCTAAACAAGTTCAGAGCCCAAGTGTTTGTGGTTCGTTTGAGAGGTTACCAGTGGGAGATGAGGACCAGCAAGAGCTTTCAGGGCTGGCACCTGTAGTGTAGGAGCAATCCCTGGACGTTCACAATTTCGGTGTTGAATTTTGGCCAGATTGAGCAGGAGAGGCTGTGTACGTTGGAAGTTTTAGTAGGCTAAACAAGTTCAGAGCCAAGTGTTTGTGGTTCGTTTGAGAGGTTACCAGTGGGAGATGAGGACCAGCAAGAGCTTTCGAGGGCTGGCACCTTTAGTGTAGGAGCAATCGCTGGACTTCGCAATGTCGGTGTTGAGCTCTGGCCAGATTGAGCAGGAGAGGCTGTGTACGTTGGAAGTTTTAGTAGGCTAAACAAGTTCAGAGCCCAAGTGTTTGTGGTTCGTTTGAGAGGTTACCAGTGGGAGATGAGGACCAGCAAGAGCTTTCAGGGCTGGCACCTTTAGTGTAGGAGCAATCGCTGACGTTCGCAATGTCGGTGTTGAGCTCTGGCCAGATTGAGCAGGAGAGGCTGTGTACGTTGGAAGTTTTAGTAGGCTAAACAAGTTCAGAGCCCTGGAACAATCCCTGGACGTTCGCAATTTCGGTGTTGAGCTCTGGCCAGATTGAGCAGGAGAGGCTGTGTACGTTGGAAGTTTTTAGTAGGCTAAACAAGTTCAGAGCCCAAGTGTTTGTGGTTCGTTTGAGAGGTTACCAGTGGGAGATGAGGACCAGCAAGAGCTTTCAGGGCTGGCACCTTTAGTGTAGGGAGCAATCCCTGGACGTTCACAATTTCGGTGTTGAATTTTGGCCAGATTGAGCAGGAGAGGCTGTGTACGTTGGAAGTTTTAGTAGGCTAAACAAGTTCAGAGCCCAAGTGTTTGTGGTTCGTTTGAGAGGTTACCAGTGGGAGATGAGGACCAGCAAGAGCTTTCAGGGCTGGCACCTTTAGTGTAGGAGCAATCCTTGGACGTTCGCAATTTCAGTGTGTTGACCTCTGGCCAGATTGAGCAGGAGAGGCTGTGTACGTTGGAAGTTTTAGTAGGCTAAACAAGTTCAGAGCCAAGTGTTTGTGGGTTCGTTTGAGAGATTACCAGTGGGAGATGAGGACCAGCAAGAGCTTTCAGGGCTGGCACCTTTAGTGTTGGAACAATCCCTGGACGTTCGCAATTTCGGTGTTGAATTTTGGGCAGATTGAGCAGGAGAGGCTGTGTACGTTGGAAGTTTTAGTAGGCTAAACAAGTTCACAGCCCAAGTGTTTGTGGTTCGTTTGAGAGGTTACCAGTGGGAGATGAGGACCAGCAAGAGCTTTCAGGGCTGGCACCTTTAGTGTAGGAGCAATCCTGGACGTTCACAATTTCGTTGGTGAATTTTGGCCAGATTGAGCAGGAGAGGCTGTGTACGTTGGAAGTTTTAGTAGGCTAAACAAGTTCAGAGCCCAAGTGTTTGTGGTTCGTTTGAGAGGTTACCAGTGGGAGATGAGGACCAGCAAGAGCTTTCAGGGCTGGCACCTTTAGTGTAGGAGCAATCGCTGGACGTTCACAATTTCGGTGTTGAGCTCTGGCCAGATTGAGCAGGAGAGGCCTGTATACGTTGGAAGTTTTAGTAGCTAAACAAGTTCAGAGCCCAAGTGTTTGTGGTTCGTTTGAGAGGTTACCAGTGGGAGATGAGGACCAGCAAGAGCTTTCAGGGCTGGCACCTTTAGTGTAGGAGCAATCGCTGGACGTTCGCAATTTCGGTGTGGTGCTCTGGCCAGATTGAGCAGGAGAGGCTGTGTACGTTGGAAGTTTTAGTAGGCTAAACAAGTTCAGAGCCCAAGTGTTTGTGGTTCGTTTGAGAGGTTACCAGTGGGAGATGAGGACCAGCAAGAGCTTTTCAGGGCTGGCACCTTTAGTGTAGGAGCAATCCCTGACGTTCACAATTTCGGTTGTTGAATTTTGGCCAGATTGAGCAGGAGAGGCTGTGTACGTTGGAAGTTTTAGTAGGCTAAACAAGTTCAGAGCCCAAGTGTTTGTGGTTCGTTTGAGAGGTTACCAGTGGGAGATGAGGACAGCAAGAGCTTTCAGGGCTGGCACCTTTAGTGTAGGAGCAATCCCTGGACGTTCACAATTTCGGTGTTGAATTTTGGCCAGATTGAGCAGGACGAGGCTGTGTACGTTGGAAGTTTTAGTAGGCTAAACAAGTTCAGAGCCCAAGTGTTTGTGGTTCGTTTGAGAGGTTACCAGTGGGAGATGAGGACCAGCAAGAGCTTTCAGGGCTGGCACCTTTAGTATAGGAGCAATCGCTGGACGTTCGCAATGTCGGTGTTGAATTTTGCCAGATTGAGCAGGAGAGGCTGTGTACGTTGGAAGTTTTAGTAGGCTAAACAAGTTCAGAGCAGCCAAGTGTTTGTGGTTCGTTTGAGAGGTTACCAGTGGGAGATGAGGACCAGCAAGAGCTTTCAGGGCTGGCACCTTTAGTGTAGGAGCAATCGCTGGACGTTCGCAATTTCGGTGTGGAGCTCTGGCCAGATTGAGCAGGAGAGGCTGTGTACGTTGGAAGTTTTAGTAGGCTAAACAAGTTCAGAGCCCAAGTGGTTTGTGGTTCGTTTGAGAGGTTACCAGTGGAGATGAGGACCAGCAAGAGCTTTCAGGGCTGGCACCTTTAGTGTAGGAGCAATCCCTGGACGTTCACAATTTCGGTGTTGAATTTTGGCCAGATTGAGCAGGAGAGGCTGCTGTACGTTGGAAGTTTTAGTAGGCTAAACAAGTTCAGAGCCCAAGTGTTTGTGGTTCGTTTGAGAGGTTACCAGTGGGAGATGAGGACCAGCAAGAGCTTTCAGGGCTGGCACCTTTAGTGTAGGAGCAATCCCTGGACGTTCACAATTTCGGTGTTGAATTTTGGCCAGATTGAGCAGGAGAGGCTGTGTACGTTGGAAGTTTTAGTAGGCTAAACAAGTTCAGAGCCCAAGTGTTTGTGGTTCGTTTGAGAGGTTACCAGTGGGAGATGAGGACCAGCAAGAGCTTTCAGGGCTGGGCACCTTTAGTATAGGAGCAATCGCTGGACGTTCGCAATGTCGGTGTTGAATTTTGGCCAGATTGAGCAGGAGAGGCTGGTGTACGTTGGAAGTTTTAGTAGGCTAAACAAGTTCAGAGCCCAAGTGTTTGTGGTTCGTTTGAGAGTGTTACCAGTGGGAGATGAGGACCAGCAAGAGCTTTCAGGGCTGGCACCTTTAGTATAGGAGCAATCGCTGGACGTTCGCCAATGTCGGTGTTGAATTTTGGCCAGATTTGAGCAGGAGAGAGGCTGTGTACGTTGGAAGTTTTAGTAGGCTAAACAAGTTCAGAGCCCAAGTGTTTGTGGTTCGTCTTGAGAGGTTACAGTGGGGAGATGAGGACCAGCAAGAGCTTTCAGGGCTGGCACCTTTAGTGTAGGGAGCAATCCCTGGACGTTCACAATTTCGGTGTTGAATTTTGGCCAGATTGAGAGCAGGAGAGAGCTGTGTACGTTGGAAGTTTTAGTAGGCTAAACAAGTTCAGAGGCCAAGTGTTTGTGGTTCGTTTGAGAGGTTACCAGTGGGAGATGAGGACCAGCAAGAGCTTTCAGGGCTGGCACCTTTAGTGTAGGAGCAATCGCTGGACGTTCGCAATGTCGGTGTTGAGCTCTGGCCAGATTGAGCAGGAGAGGCTGTGTACGTTGGAAGTTTTAGTAGGCTAAACAAGTTCAGAGGCCAAGTGTTTGTGGTTCGTTTGAGAGGTTACCAGTGGGAGATGAGGACCAGCAAGAGCTTTCAGGGCTGGCACCTTTAGTGTAGGAGCAATCCTTGGACGTTCGCAATTTCGGTGTTGAGCTCTGGCCAGATTGAGCAGGAGAGGCTGTGTACGTTGGAAGTTTTAGTAGGCTAAACAAGTTCAGAGCCCAAGTGTTTGTGGTTCGTTTGAGAGGTTACCAGTGGGAGATGAGGACCAGCAAGAGCTTTCAGGGCTGGCACCTTTAGTGTAGGAGCAATCCTTGGACGTTCACAATTTCGGTGTGGAGCTCTGGCCAGATTTGAGCAGGAGAGGCTGTGTACGTTGGAAGTTTTAGTAGGCTAAACAAGTTCAGAGCCCAAGTGTTTGTGGTTCGTTTGAGAGGTTACCAGTGGGAGATGAGGACCAGCAAGAGCTTTCAGGGCTGGCACCTTTAGTGTAGGAGCAATCGCTGGACGTTCGCAATTTCGGTGTTGAGCTCTGGCCAGATTGAGGCAGGAGAGGCTGTGTACGTTGGAAGTTTTAGTAGGCTAAACAAGTTCAGAGGCCAAGTGTTTGTGGTTCGTTTGAGAGGTTACCAGTGGGAGATGAGGACCAGCAAGAGCTTTGAGGGGCTGGCACCTTTAGTGTAGGAGCAATCGCTGGACGTTCACAATTTTCGGTGTTGAATTTTGGCCAGATTGAGCAGGAGAGGGCTGTGTACGTTGGAAGTTTTAGTAGGCTAAACAAGTTCAGAGGCCAAGTGTTTGTGGTTCGTTTGAGAGGTTACCAGTGGCGAAGATGAGGACCAGCAAGAGCTTTCAGGGCTGGCACCTTTAGTATAGGAGCAATCGCTGGACGTTCGCAATTTCGGTGTTGAGCTCTGGCCAGATTGAGCAGGAGAGGCTGTGTACGTTGGAAGTTTTAGTAGGCTAAACAAGTTCAGAGCCCAAGTGTTTGTGGTTCGTTTGAGAGGGTTACCAGTGGGGAGATGAGGACCAAGCAAGAGCTTTCAGGGCTGGCACCTTTAGTGTAGGAGCAATCCTTGGACGTTCGCAATTTCGGTGTTGAGCTCTGGCCAGATTGAGCAGGAGAGGCTGTGTACGTTGGAAGTTTTAGTAGGCTATAAACAAGTTCAGAGCCCAAGTGTTTGTGGGTTCGTTTGAGAGGTTACCAGTGGGAGATGAGGACCAGCAAGAGCTTTCAGGGCTGGCACCTTTAGTATTAGGGAGCAATCGCTGGACGTTTCGCAATGTCGGTGTTGAATTTTGGCCAGATTGAGCAGGAGAGGCTGTGTACGTTGGAAGTTTTAGTAGGTCTAAACAAGTTCAGAGCCCAAGTGTTTGTGGTTCGTTTTGAGAGGTTACCAGTGGGAGACTGAGGACCAGCAAGAGCTTTGAGGGCTGGCACCTTTAGTGTAGGAGCAATCCCTGGACGTTTCACAATTTCTGGTGTTGAATTTTGGCCAGATTGAGCAGGAGAGGCTGTGTACGTTGGAAGTTTTAGTAGGCTAAACAAGTTCAGAGCCCAAGTGTTTGTGGTTCGTTTGAGAGGTTACCAGTGGGAGATGAGGACCAGCAAGAGCTTTCAGGGCTGGCACCTTTAGTGTAGGAGCAATCCCTGGACGTTCACAATTTCGGTGTTGAATTTTGGCCAGATTGAGCAGGAGAGGACTGTGTACGTTGGAAGTTTTAGTAGGCTAAACAAGTTCAGAGGCCAAGTGTTTGTGGTTCGTTTGAGAGGTTACCAGTGGGAGATGAGGACCAGCAAGAGCTTTCAGGGCTGGCACCTTTAGTGTAGGAGCAATCGCTGGACGTTCACAATTTCGGTGTTGAATTTGGCCAGATTGAGCAGGAGAGGCTGTGTACGTTGGAAGTTTTTAGTAAGAGCTAAACAAGTTCAGAGCCCAAGTGTTTGTGGTTCGTTTGAGAGTGTTACCAGTGGGAGATGAGGACCAGCAAGAGCTTTCAGGGCTGGCACCTTTAGTGTAGGAGCAATCGCTGGACGTTCGCAATGTCGGTGTTGAGCTCTGGCCAGATTGAGCAGGAGAGGCTGTGTACGTTGGAAGTTTTAGTAGGCTAAACAAGTTCAGAGCCCAAGTGTTTGTGGTTCGTTTGAGAGGTTACCAGTGGGAGATGAGGACCAGCAAGAGCTTTCAGGGCTGGCACCTTTAGTGTAGGAGCAATCCTGGACGTTCACAATTTCGGTGTGGAGCTCGTGGCCAGATTGAGCAGGAGAGGCTGTGTACGTTGGAAGTTTTAGTAGGCTAAACAAGGTTCTGAGCCCAAGTGTTTGTGGTTCGTTTGAGAGGTTACCAGTGGGAGATGAGGACCAGCAAGAGCTTTCAGGGCTGGCACCTTTAGTGTAGGAGAAATCCCCTGGACGTTCACAATTTCGGTGTTGAAATTTTGGCGGCAGATTGAGCAGGAGAGGCTGTGTACGTTGGAAGTTTTAGTAGGCTAAACAAGTTCAGAGGCCAAGTGTTTGTGGTTCGTTTTGAGAGGTTACCAGTGGGAGATGAGGACCAGCAAGAGCTTTCAGGGCTGGCACCTTTAGTGTAGGAGCAATCCCTGGACGTTCGCAATGTTGGTGGTTGAGCTCTGGCCAGATTGAGCAGGAGAGGCTGTGTACGTTGGAAGTTTTTAGTAGGCTAAAACAAGTTCAGAGGCCAAGTGTTTGTGGTTCGTTTGAGAGGTTACCAGTGGGAGATGAGGACCAGCAAGAGCTTTCAGGGCTGGCACCTTTAGTGTAGGAGCAAATCGCTGGACCGTTTCACAATTTCGGTGTAGAATTTTGGCCAGATTGAGCAGGAGAGGCTGTGTACGTTGGAAGTTTTAGTAGGCTAAACAAGTTCAGAGGCCAAGTGTTTGTGGTTCGTTGAGAGGTTACCAGTGGGAGATGAGGACCAGCAAGAGCTTTCAGGGCTGGCACCTTTAGTATAGGAGCAATCGACTGGACGTTCGCAATTTCGGTGTTGAGCTCTGGCCAGATTGAGCAGGAGAGGCTTGTGTACGTTGGAAGTTTTAGTAGGCTAAACAAGTTCAGAGGCCAAGTGTTTGTGGTTCGTTTGAGAGGTTACCAGTGGGAGATGAGGACCAGCAAGAGCTTTCAGGGCTGGCACCTTTAGTGTAGGAGCAATCCCTGGACGTTCACAATTTCGGTGTTGAATTTTGGCCAGATTGAGCAGGAGAGGCTGGTGTACGTTGGAAGTTTTAGTAGGCTAAACAAGTTCAGAGCCCAAGTGTTTTGTGGTTCGTTTGAGAGGTTACCAGTGGGAGATGAGGACCAGCAAGAGCTTTCAGGGCTGGCACCTTTAGTGTAGGAGCAATCGCTGGACGTTCGCAATGTCGGTGTTGAGCTCTGGCCAGATTGAGCAGGAGAGGCTGTGTACGTTGGAAGTTTTAGTAGGCTAAACAAGTTCTGAGGCCAAGTGTTTGTGGTTTCGTTTGAGACGTTACCAGTGGGAGATGAGGACCAGCAAGAGCTTTCAGGGCTGGCACCTTTAGTGTAGGAGCAATCGCGCTGGACGTTCGCAATGTCGGTGTTGAGCTCTGGCCAGATTGAGCAGGAGAGGCTGTGTACGTTGGAAGTTTTAGTAGGCTAAACAAGTTCAGAGGCCAAGTGTTTGTGGTTCGTTTGAGAGGTTACCAGTGGGAGATGAGAGACCAGCAAGAGCTTTCAGGGCTGGCACCTTTAGTGTAGGAGCAATCCCTGGACGTTCGCAATTTCGGAGTTGAGCTCTGGCCAGATTGAGCAGGAGAGGCTGTGTACGTTGGAAGTTTTAGTAGGCTAAACAAGTTCAGAGGCCAAGTGTTTGTGGTTCGTTTGAGAGGTTACCAGTGGGAGATGAGGACCAGCAAAGAGCTTTCAGGGCTGGCACCTTTAGTGTAGGAGCAATCCCTGGACGTTCACAATTTCGGTGTTGAATTTGGCCAGATTGAGCAGGAGAGGCTGTGTACGTTGGAAGTTTTAGTAGGCTAAACAAGTTCAGAGCCCAAGTGTTTGTGGTTCGTTTGAGAGGTTACCAGTGGGAGATGAGGACCAGCAAGAGCTTTCAGGGCTGGCACCTTTAGTGTAGGAGAAATCCCTGGACGTTCGCAATGTCGGTGTTGAGCTCTGGCCAGATTGAGCAGGAGAGGCTGTGTACGTTGGAAGTTTTAGTAGGCTAAACAAGTTCAGAGCCCAAGTGTTTGTGGTTCGTTTGAGAGGTTACCAGTGGGAGATGAGGACCAGGCAAGAGCTTTCAGGGCTGGCACCTTTAGTGTAGGAGCAATCCCTGGACGTTCGCAATGTCGGTGTTGAGCTCTGGCCAGATTGAGCAGGAGAGGCCTGTGTACGTTGGAAGTTTTAGTAGGCTAAACAAGTTCAGAGCCAAGTGTTTGTGGTTCGTTTGAGAGGTTACCAGTGGGAGATGAGGACCAGCAAGAGCTTTCAGGGCTGGCACCTTTAGTGTAGGAGCAATCCTGGACGTTCGCAATTTCGGAGTTGAGCTCTGGCCAGATTGAGCAGGAGAGGCTGTGTACGGTTGGAAGTTTTAGTAGGCTAAACAAGTTCAGAGCCCAAGTGTTTGTGGTTCGTTTGAGAGGTTACCAGTGGGAGATGAGGACCAGCAAGAGCTTTCAGGGCTGGCACCTTTAGTGTTGGAACAATCCCTGGACGTTCGCAATTTCGGTGTTGAGCTCTGGCCAGATTGAGCAGGAGAGGCTGTGTACGTTGGAAGTTTTAGTAGGCTAAACAAGTTCAGAGCCCAAGTGTTTGTGGTTCGTTTGAGAGGTTACCAGTGGGAAATGAGGACCAGCAAGAGCTTTCAGGGCTGGCACCTTTAGTGTAGGAGCAATCCCTGGACGTTCACAATTTCGGTGTTGAATTTTGGCCAGATTGAGCAGGAGAGGCTGTGTACGTTGGAAGTTTTAGTAGGCTAAACAAGTTCTGAGCCCAAGTGTTTGTGGTTCGTTTGAGAGGTTACCAGTGGGAGATGAGGACCAGCAAGAGCTTTCAGGGCTGGCACCTTTAGTGTAGGAGAAATCCTTTGGACGTTCGCAATGTCGGTGTGTTGAGCTCTGGCCAGATTGAGCAGGAGAGGCTGTGTACGTTTGAAGTTTTAGTAGGCTAAACAAGTTCAGAGGCCAAGTGTTTGTGGTTCGTTTGAGGAGGTTACCAGTGGGAGATGAGGACCAGCAAGAGCTTTCGGGGCTGGCACCTTTAGTGTAGGAGCAATCGCTGGACATTCGCAATTTCGGTGTTGAGCTCTGGCCAGATTGAGCAGGAGAGGCTGTGTACGTTGGAAGTTTTTAGTAGGCTAAACAAGTTCAGAGGCCAAGTGTTTGTGGTTCGTTTGAGAGGTTACCAGTGGGAGATGAGGACCAGCAAGAGCTTTCAGGGCTGGCACCTTTAGTGTAGGAGCAATCCCTGGACGTTCACAATTTTGGTGTTGAATTTTGGCCAGATTGAGCAGGAGAGGCTGTGTACGTTGGAAGTTTTAGTAGGCTAAACAAGTTCAGAGCCCAAGTGTTTGTGGTTCGTTTGAGAGGTTACCAGTGGGAGATGAGGACCAGCAAGAGCTTTCAGGGCTGGCACCTTTAGTGTAGGAGCAATCCTTGGACGTTCGCAATTTTCGGTGTTGAGCTCTGGCCAGATTGAGCAGGAGAGGCTGTGTACGTTGGAAGTTTTAGTAGGCTAAACAAGTTCAGAGCCCAAGTGTTTGTGGTTCGTTTGAGAGGTTACCAGTGGAGGAGATGAGGACCAGCAAGAGCTTTTCAGGGCTGGCACCTTTAGTGTAGGAGCAATCCCTGGACGTTCACAATTTCGGGTGTTGAAATTTGGGCAGATTGAGCAGGAGAGGCTGTGTACGTTGGAAGTTTTAGTAGGCTAAACAAGTTCAGAGCCCAAGTGTTTCTGGTTCGTTTGAGAGGTTACCAGTGGGAGATGAGGACCAGCAAGAGCTTTCAGGGCTGGCACCTTTAGTATAGGAGCAATCGCTGGACGTTCGCAATGTCGGTGTTGAATTTTGGCCAGATTGAGCAGGAGAGGCTGTGTACGTTGGAAGTTTTAGTAGGCTAAACAAGTTCAGAGCCCCAAGTGTTTGTGGTTCGTTTGAGAGGTTACCAGTGGGAGATGAGGACCAGCAAGAGCTTTCAGGGCTGGCAACCTTTAGTGTAGGAGCAATCCCTGGACGTTCGCAATGTCGGTGTTGAGCTCTGGCCAGATTGAGCAGGAGAGGCTGTGCTACGTTGGAAGTTTTAGTAGGCTAAACAAGTTCAGAGCCCAAGTGTTTTGTGGTTCGTTTGAGAGGTTACCAGTGGGAGATGAGGACCAGCAAGAGCTTTCAGGGCTGGCACCTTTAGTGTAGGAGCAATCCCTGGACGTTCGCAATTTCGGAGTTGAGCTCTGGCCAGATTGAGCAGGAGAGGCTGTGTACGTTGGAAGTTTTAGTAGAGGCTAAACCAAGTTCAGAGCCCAAGTGTTTGTGGTTCGTTTGAGAGGTTACCAGTGGGAGATGAGGACCAGCAAGAGCTTTCAGGGCTGGCACCTTTAGTGTAGGAGCAATCGCTGGACGTTCGCAATTTCGGTGTTGAGCTCTGGCCAGATTGAGCAGGAGAGGCTGTGTACGTTGGAAGTTTTAGTAGGCTAAACAAGTTCAGAGCCCAAGTGTTTGTGGTTCGTTTGAGAGGTTACCAGTGGGAAATGAGGACCAGCAAGAGCTTTCAGGGCTGGCACCTTTAAGTGTAGGAGCAATCCCTGGACGTTCACAATTTCGGGTGTTGAGATTTTGGCCAGATTGAGCAGGAGAGGCTGTGTACGTTGGAAGTTTTAGTAGGCTAAACCAAGTTCTGAGCCCAAGTGTTTTGTGGTTCGTTTGAGAGGTTACCAGTGGGAGATGAGGACCAGCAAGAGCTTTCAGGGCTGGCACCTTTAGTGTAGGAGAAATCCTTGGACGTTCGCAATGTCGGTGTTGAGCTCTGGCCAGATTGAGCAGGATGAGGCTGTGTACGTTTGAAGTTTTAGTAGGCTAAACAAGTTCAGAGGCCAAGTGTTTGTGGTTCGTTTGAGAGGTTACCAGTGGGAGATGAGGACCAGCAAGAGCTTTCGGGCTGGCACCTTTAGTGTAGGAGCAATCGCTGGACATTCGCAATTTCGGTGTTGAGCTCTGGCCAGATTGAGCAGGAGAGGCTGTGTACGTTGGAAGTTTTAGTAGGCTAAACAAGTTCAGAGGCCAAGTGTTTGTGGTTCGTTTGAGAGGTTACCAGTGGGAGATGAGGACCAGCAAGAGCTTTCAGGGCTGGCACCTTTAGTGTAGGAGCAATCCCTGGACGTTCACAATTTCGGTGTTGAAATTTGGGCAGATTGAGCAGGAGAGGCTGTGTACGTTGGAAGTTTTAGTAGGCTAAACAAGTTCAGAGCCCAAGTGTTTGTGGTTTCGTTTGAGAGGTTACCAGTGGGAGATGAGGACCAGCAAGAGCTTTCAGGGCTGGCACCTTTAGTATAGGAGCAATCGCTGGACGTTCGCAATGTCGGTGTTGAATTTGGCCAGATTGAGCAGGAGAGGCTGTGTACGTTGGAAGTTTTAGTAGGCTAAACAAGTTCAGAGCCCAAGTGTTTGTGGTTCTGTTTGAGAGGTTACCAGTGGGAGATGAGGACCAGCAAGAGCTTTCAGGGCTGGCACCTTTAGTATAGGAGCAATTTGTAGGAGCAATCGCTGGACGTTCGCAATTTCGGTGTTGAGCTCTGGCCAGATTGAGCAGGAGAGGCTGTGTACGTTGGAAGTTTTAGTAGGCTAAACAAGTTCAGAGCCCAAGTGTTTGTGGTTCGTTTGAGAGGTTACCAGTGGGAGATGAGGACCAGCAAGAGCTTTCAGGGCTGGCACCTTTAGTGTAGGAGCAATCGCTGGACGTTCGCAATGTCGGTGTTGAGCTCTGGCCAGATTGAGCAGGAGAGGCTGTGTACGTTGGAAGTTTTAGTAGGCTAAACAAGTTCAGAGCCCAAGTGTTTGTGGTTCGTTTGAGAGGTTACCAGTGGGAGATGAGGACCAGCAAGAGCTTTCAGGGCTGGCACCTTTAGTGTAGGAGCAATCGCTGGACGTTCGCAATTTTGGTGTTGAGCTCTGGCCAGATTGAGCAGGAGAGGCTGTGTACGTTGGAAGTTTTAGTAGGCTAAACAAGTTCAGAGCCCAAGTGTTTGTGGTTCGTTTGAGAGGTTACCAGTGGGAGATGAGGACCAGCAAGAGCTTTCAGGGCTGGCACCTTTAGTGTAGGAGCAATCCCTGGACGTTCGTAATTTCGTTGGTGAATTTTGGCCAGATTGAGCAGGAGAGGCTGTGTACGTTGGAAGTTTTAGTAGGCTAAACAAGTTCAGAGCCCAAGTGTTTGTGGTTCGTTTGAGAGGTTACCAGTGGGAGATGAGGACCAGCAAGAGCTTTCAGGGCTGGCACCTTTAGTGTAGGAGCAATCCCTGGACGTTCGCAATGTCGGTGTTGAGCTCTGGCCAGATTGAGCAGGAGAGGCTGTGTACGTTGGAAGTTTTAGTAGGCTAAACAAGTTCAGAGCCCAAGTGTTTGTGGTTCGTTTGAGAGGTTACCAGTGGGAGATGAGGACCAGCAAGAGCTTTCAGGGCTGGCACCTTTAGTGTAGGAGCAATCGCTGGACGTTCGCAATTTCGGAGTTGAGCTCTGGCCAGATTGAGCAGGAGAGGCTGTGTACGTTGGAAGTTTTAGTAGGCTAAACAAGTTCAGAGCCCAAGTGTTTGTGGTTCGTTTGAGAGGTTACCAGTGGGAGATGAGGACCAGCAAGAGCTTTCAGGGCTGGCACCTTTAGTGTAGGAGCAATCGCTGGACGTTCGCAATTTCGGTGTTGAGCTCTGGCCAGATTGAGCAGGAGAGGCTGTGTACGTTGGAAGTTTTAGTAGGCTAAACAAGTTCAGAGCCCAAGTGTTTGTGGTTCGTTTGAGAGGTTACCAGTGGGAGATGAGGACCAGCAAGAGCTTTCAGGGCTGGCACCTTTAGTGTAGGAGCAATCCCTGGACGTTCGCAATTTCGGTGTTGAGCTCTGGCCAGATTGAGCAGGAGAGGCTGTGTACGTTGGAAGTTTTAGTAGGCTAAACAAGTTCAGAGCCCAAGTGTTTGTGGTTCGTTTGAGAGGTTACCAGTGGGAGATGAGGACCAGCAAGAGCTTTCAGGGCTGGCACCTTTAGTGTAGGAGCAATCCCTGGACGTTCGCAATGTCGGTGTTGAGCTCTGGCCAGATTGAGCAGGAGAGGCTGTGTATGTTGGAAGTTTTAGTAGGCTAAACAAGTTCAGAGCCCAAGTGTTTGTGGTTCGTTTGAGAGGTTACCAGTGGGAGATGAGGACCAGCAAGAGCTTTCAGGGCTGGCACCTTTAGTGTAGGAGCAATCGCTGGACGTTCGCAATGTCGCTGTTGAGCTCTGGCCAGATTGAGCAGGAGAGGCTGTGTACGTTGGAAGTTTTAGTAGGCTAAACAAGTTGAGAGCCCAAGTGTTTGTGGTTCGTTTGAGAGGTTACCAGTGGGAGATGAGGACCAGCAAGAGCTTTCAGGGCTGGCACCTTTAGTGTAGGAGCAATCGCTGGACGTTCGCAATTTCGGTGTTGAGCTCTGGCCAGATTGAGCAGGAGAGGCTGTGTACGTTGGAAGTTTTAGTAGGCTAAACAAGTTCAGAGCCCAAGTGTTTGTGGTTCGTTTGAGAGGTTACCAGTGGGAGATGAGGACCAGCAAGAGCTTTCAGGGCTGGCACCTTTAGTGTAGGAGCAATCGCTGGACGTTCGCAATTTCGGTGTTGAGCTCTGGCCAGATTGAGCAGGAGAGGCTGTGTACGTTGGAAGTTTTAGTAGGCTAAACAAGTTCAGAGCCCAAGTGTTTGTGGTTCGTTTGAGAGGTTACCAGTGGGAGATGAGGACCAGCAAGAGCTTTCAGGGCTGGCACCTTTAGTGTAGGAGCAATCCCTGGACGTTCGTAATTTCGTTGGTGAATTTTGGCCAGATTGAGCAGGAGAGGCTGTGTACGTTGGAAGTTTTAGTAGGCTAAACAAGTTCAGAGCCCAAGTGTTTGTGGTTCGTTTGAGAGGTTACCAGTGGGAGATGAGGAGCAGCAAGAGCTTTCAGGGCTGGCACCTTTAGTGTAGGAGCAATCGCTGGACGTTCGCAATGTCGGTGTTGAGCTCTGGCCAGATTGAGCAGGAGAGGCTGTGTACGTTGGAAGTTTTAGTAGGCTAAACAAGTTCAGAGCCCAAGTGTTTGTGGTTCGTTTGAGAGGTTACCAGTGGGAGATGAGGACCAGCAAGAGCTTTCAGGGCTGGCACCTTTAGTGTAGGAGCAATCGCTGGACGTTCGCAATGTCGGTGTTGAGCTCTGGCCAGATTGAGCAGGAGAGGCTGTGTACGTTGGAAGTTTTAGTAGGCTAAACAAGTTCAGAGCCCAAGTGTTTGTGGTTCGTTTGAGAGGTTACCAGTGGGAGATGAGGACCAGCAAGAGCTTTCAGGGCTGGCACCTTTAGTGTAGGAGCAATCGCTGGACGTTCGCAATTTCGGTGTTGAGCTCTGGCCAGATTGAGCAGGAGAGGCTGTGTACGTTGGAAGTTTTAGTAGGCTAAACAAGTTCAGAGCCCAAGTGTTTGTGGTTCGTTTGAGAGGTTACCAGTGGGAGATGAGGACCAGCAAGAGCTTTCAGGGCTGGCACCTTTAGTGTAGGAGCAATCGCTGGACGTTCGCAATTTCGGTGTTGAGCTCTGGCCAGATTGAGCAGGAGAGGCTGTGTACGTTGGAAGTTTTAGTAGGCTAAACAAGTTCAGAGCCCAAGTGTTTGTGGTTCGTTTGAGAGGTTACCAGTGGGAGATGAGGACCAGCAAGAGCTTTCAGGGCTGGCACCTTTAGTGTAGGAGCAATCGCTGGACGTTCGCAATTTCGGTGTTGAGCTCTGGCCAGATTGAGCAGGAGAGGCTGTGTACGTTGGAAGTTTTAGTAGGCTAAACAAGTTCAGAGCCCAAGTGTTTGTGGTTCGTTTGAGAGGTTACCAGTGGGAGATGAGGACCAGCAAGAGCTTTCAGGGCTGGCACCTTTAGTGTAGGAGCAATCCCTGGACGTTCGTAATTTCGTTGGTGAATTTTGGCCAGATTGAGCAGGAGAGGCTGTGTACGTTGGAAGTTTTAGTAGGCTAAACAAGTTCAGAGCCCAAGTGTTTGTGGTTCGTTTGAGAGGTTACCAGTGGGAGATGAGGACCAGCAAGAGCTTTCAGGGCTGGCACCTTTAGTGTAGGAGCAATCCCTGGACGTTCGTAATTTCGTTGGTGAATTTTGGCCAGATTGAGCAGGAGAGGCTGTGTACGTTGGAAGTTTTAGTAGGCTAAACAAGTTCAGAGCCCAAGTGTTTGTGGTTCGTTTGAGAGGTTACCAGTGGGAGATGAGGACCACAGCAAGAGCTTTCAGGGCTGGCACCTTTAGTGTAGGAGCAATTGCTGGACGTTCGCAATTTCGGTGTTGAGCTCTGGCCAGATTGAGCAGGAGAGGCTGTGTACGTTGGAATTTTTTCTAGGCTAAACAAGTTCAGAGCCCAAGTGTTTGTGGTTCGTTTGAGAGGTTACCAGTGGGAGATGAGGACCAGCAAGAGCTTTCAGGGCTGGCACCTTTAGTGTAGGAGCAATCGCTGGACGTTCGCAATTTCGGTGTTGAGCTCTGGCCAGATTGAGCAGGAGAGGCTGTGTACGTTGGAAGTTTTAGTAGGCTAAAGAAGTTCAGAGCCCAAGTGTTTGTGGTTCGTTTGAGAGGTTACCAGTGGGAGATGAGGACCAGCAAGAGCTTTCAGGGCTGGCACCTTTAGTGTAGGAGCAATCCCTGGACGTTCGCAATGTCGGTGTTGAGCTCTGGCCAGATTGAGCAGGAGAGGCTGTGTACGTTGGAAGTTTTAGTAGGCTAAACAAGTTCAGAGCCCAAGTGTTTGTGGTTCGTTTGAGAGGTTACCAGTGGGAGATGAGGACCAGCAAGAGCTTTCAGGGCTGGCACCTTTAGTGTAGGAGCAATCGCTGGACGTTCGCAATTTCGGTGTTGAGCTCTGGCCAGATTGAGCAGGAGAGGCTGTGTACGTTGGAAGTTTTAGTAGGCTAAACAAGTTCAGAGCCCAAGTGTTTGTGGTTCGTTTGAGAGGTTACCAGTGGGAGATGAGGACCAGCAAGAGCTTTCAGGGCTGCACCTTTAGTGTAGGAGCAATCCCTGGACGTTCGTAATTTCGTTGGTGAATTTTGGCCAGATTGAGCAGGAGAGGCTGTGTACGTTGGAAGTTTTAGTAGGCTAAACAAGTTCAGAGCCCAAGTGTTTGTGGTTCGTTTGAGAGGTTACCAGTGGGAGATGAGGAGCAGCAAGAGCTTTCAGGGCTGGCACCTTTAGTGTAGGAGCAATCGCCTGGACGTTCGCAATGTCGGTGTTGAGCTCTGGCCAGATTGAGCAGGAGAGGCTGTGTACGTTGGAAGTTTTAGTAGGCTAAACAAGTTCAGAGCCCAAGTGTTTGTGGTTCGTTTGAGAGGTTACCAGTGGGAGATGAGGACCAGCAAGAGCTTTCAGGGCTGGCACCTTTAGTGTAGGAGCAATCCCTGGACGTTCGCAATGTCGGTGTTGAGCTCTGGCCAGATTGAGCAGGAGAGGCTGTGTACGTTGGAAGTTTTAGTAGGCTAAACAAGTTCAGAGCCCAAGTGTTTGTGGTTCGTTTGAGAGGTTACCAGTGGGAGATGAGGACCAGCAAGAGCTTTCAGGGCTGGCACCTTTAGTGTAGGAGCAATCGCTGGACGTTCGCAATTTCGGTGTTGAGCTCTGGCCAGATTGAGCAGGAGAGGCTGTGTACGTTGGAAGTTTTAGTAGGCTAAACAAGTTCAGAGCCCAAGTGTTTGTGGTTCGTTTGAGAGGTTACCAGTGGGAGATGAGGACCAGCAAGAGCTTTCAGGGCTGGCACCTTTAGTGTAGGAGCAATCGCTGGACGTTCGCAATTTCGGTGTTGAGCTCTGGCCAGATTGAGCAGGAGAGGCTGTGTACGTTGGAAGTTTTAGTAGGCTAAACAAGTTCAGAGCCCAAGTGTTTGTGGTTCGTTTGAGAGGTTACCAGTGGGAGATGAGGACCAGCAAGAGCTTTCAGGGCTGGCACCTTTAGTGTAGGAGCTATCCCTGGACGTTCGCAATTTCGGTGTTGAGCTCTGGCCAGATTGAGCAGGAGAGGCTGTGTACGTTGGAAGTTTTAGTAGGCTAAACAAGTTCAGAGCCCAAGTGTTTGTGGTTCGTTTGAGAGGTTACCAGTGGGAGATGAGGACCAGCAAGAGCTTTCAGGGCTGGCACCTTTAGTGTAGGAGCAATCCCTGGACGTTCGTAATTTCGTTGGTGAATTTTGGCCAGATTGAGCAGGAGAGGCTGTGTACGTTGGAAGTTTTAGTAGGCTAAACAAGTTCAGAGCCCAAGTGTTTGTGGTTCGTTTGAGAGGTTACCAGTGGGAGATGAGGACCAGCAAGAGCTTTCAGGGCTGGCACCTTTAGTGTAGGAGCAATCCCTGGACGTTCGTAATTTCGTTGGTGAATTTTGGCCAGATTGAGCAGGAGAGGCTGTGTACGTTGGAAGTTTTAGTAGGCTAAAGAAGTTCAGAGCCCAAGTGTTTGTGGTTCGTTTGAGAGGTTACCAGTGGGAGATGAGGACCAGCAAGAGCTTTCAGGGCTGGCACCTTTAGTGTAGGAGCAATCCCTGGACGTTCGCAATGTCGGTGTTGAGCTCTGGCCAGATTGAGCAGGAGAGGCTGTGTACGTTGGAAGTTTTAGTAGGCTAAACAAGTTCAGAGGCCAAGTGTTTGTGGTTCGTTTGAGAGGTTACCAGTGGGAGATGAGGACCAGCAAGAGCTTTCAGGGCTGGCACCTTTAGTGTAGGAGCAATCGCTGGACGTTCGCAATTTCGGAGTTGAGCTCTGGCCAGATTGAGCAGGAGAGGCTGTGTACGTTGGAAGTTTTAGTAGGCTAAACAAGTTCAGAGCCCAAGTGTTTGTGGTTCGTTTGAGAGGTTACCAGTGGGAGATGAGGACCAGCAAGAGCTTTCAGGGCTGGCACCTTTAGTGTAGGAGCAATGGCTGGACGTTCGCAATTTCGGTGTTGAGCTCTGGCCAGATTGAGCAGGAGAGGCTGTGTACGTTGGAAGTTTTAGTAGGCTAAACAAGTTCAGAGCCCAAGTGTTTGTGGTTCGTTTGAGAGGTTAGCAGTGGGAGATGAGGACCAGCAAGAGCTTTCAGGGCTGGCACCTTTAGTGTAGGAGCAATCGCTGGACGTTCGCAATTTCGGTGTTGAGCTCTGGCCAGATTGAGCAGGAGAGGCTGTGTACGTTGGAAGTTTTAGTAGGCTAAACAAGTTCAGAGCCCAAGTGTTTGTGGTTCGTTTGAGAGGTTACCAGTGGGAGATGAGGACCAGCAAGAGCTTTCAGGGCTGGCACCTTTAGTGTAGGAGCAATCCCTGGACGTTCGTAATTTCGTTGGTGAATTTTGGCCAGATTGAGCAGGAGAGGCTGTGTACGTTGGAAGTTTTAGTAGGCTAAACAAGTTCAGAGGCCAAGTGTTTGTGGTTCGTTTGAGAGGTTACCAGTGGGAGATGAGGACCAGCAAGAGCTTTCAGGGCTGGCACCTTTAGTGTAGGAGCAATCCCTGGACGTTCGTAATTTCGTTGGTGAATTTTGGCCAGATTGAGCAGGAGAGGCTGTGTACGTTGGAAGTTTTAGTAGGCTAAACAAGTTCAGAGGCCAAGTGTTTGTGGTTCGTTTGAGAGGTTACCAGTGGGAGATGAGGACCAGCAAGAGCTTTCAGGGCTGGCACCTTTAGTGTAGGAGCAATTGCTGGACGTTCGCAATTTCGGTATTGAGCTCTGGCCAGATTGAGCAGGAGAGGCTGTGTACGTTGGAAGTTTTAGTAGGCTAAACAAGTTGAGAGCCCAAGTGTTTGTGGTTCGTTTGAGAGGTTACCAGTGGGAGATGAGGACCAGCAAGAGCTTTCAGGGCTGGCACCTTTAGTGTAGGAGCAATCGCTGGACGTTCGCAATTTCGGTGTTGAGCTCTGGCCAGATTGAGCAGGAGAGGCTGTGTACGTTGGAAGTTTTAGTAGGCTAAAGAAGTTCAGAGCCCAAGTGTTTGTGGTTCGTTTGAGAGGTTACCAGTGGGAGATGAGGACCAGCAAGAGCTTTCAGGGCTGGCACCTTTAGTGTAGGAGCAATCCCTGGACGTTCGCAATGTCGGTGTTGAGCTCTGGCCAGATTGAGCAGGAGAGGCTGTGTACGTTGGAAGTTTTAGTAGGCTAAACAAGTTCAGAGCCCAAGTGTTTGTGGTTCGTTTGAGAGGTTACCAGTGGGAGATGAGGACCAGCAAGAGCTTTCAGGGCTGGCACCTTTAGTGTAGGAGCAATCCCTGGACGTTCGCAATTTCGGTGTTGAGCTCTGGCCAGATTGAGCAGGAGAGGCTGTGTACGTTGGAAGTTTTAGTAGGCTAAACAAGTTCAGAGCCCAAGTGTTTGTGGTTCGTTTGAGAGGTTACCAGTGGGAGATGAGGACCAGCAAGAGCTTTCAGGGCTGGCACCTTTAGTGTAGGAGCAATGGCTGGACGTTCGCAATTTCGGTGTTGAGCTCTGGCCAGATTGAGCAGGAGAGGCTGTGTACGTTGGAAGTTTTAGTAGGCTAAACAAGTTCAGAGCCCAAGTGTTTGTGGTTCGTTTGAGAGGTTACCAGTGGGAGATGAGGACCAGCAAGAGCTTTCAGGGCTGGCACCTTTAGTGTAGGAGCAATCCCTGGACGTTCGCAATGTCGGTGTTGAGCTCTGGCCAGATTGAGCAGGAGAGGCTGTGTACGTTGGAAGTTTTAGTAGGCTAAACAAGTTCAGAGCCCAAGTGTTTGTGGTTCGTTTGAGAGGTTACCAGTGGGAGATGAGGACCAGCAAGAGCTTTCAGGGCTGGCACCTTTAGTGTAGGAGCAATCGCTGGACGTTCGCAATTTCGGTGTTGAGCTCTGGCCAGATTGAGCAGGAGAGGCTGTGTACGTTGGAAGTTTTAGTAGGCTAAACAAGTTCAGAGCCCAAGTGTTTGTGGTTCGTTTGAGAGGTTACCAGTGGGAGATGAGGACCAGCAAGAGCTTTCAGGGCTGGCACCTGTAGTGTAGGAGCAATCCCTGGACGTTCGCAATTTCGGTGTTGAGCTCTGGCCAGATTGAGCAGGAGAGGCTGTGTACGTTGGAAGTTTTAGTAGGCTAAACAAGTTCAGAGCCCAAGTGTTTGTGATTCGTTTGAGAGGTTACCAGTGGGAGATGAGGACCAGCAAGAGCTTTCAGGGCTGGCACCTTTAGTGTAGGAGCAATCGCTGGACGTTCGCAATGTCGCTGTTGAGCTCTGGCCAGATTGAGCAGGAGAGGCTTTGTACGTTGGAAGTTTTAGTAGGCTAAACAAGTTCAGAGCCCAAGTGTTTGTGGTTCGTTTGAGAGGTTACCAGTGGGAGATGAGGACCAGCAAGAGCTTTCAGGGCTGGCACCTTTAGTGTAGGAGCAATCGCTGGACGTTCGCAATGTCGGTGTTGAGCTCTGGCCAGATTGAGCAGGAGAGGCTGTGTACGTTGGAAGTTTTAGTAGGCTAAACAAGTTCAGAGCCCAAGTGTTTGTGGTTCGTTTGAGAGGTTACCAGTGGGAGATGAGGACCAGCAAGAGCTTTCAGGGCTGGCACCTTTAGTGTAGGAGCAATCGCTGGACGTTCGCAATTTCGGTGTTGAGCTCTGGCCAGATTGAGCAGGAGAGGCTGTGTACGTTGGAAGTTTTAGTAGGCTAAACAAGTTCAGAGCCCAAGTGTTTGTGGTTCGTTTGAGAGGTTACCAGTGGGAGATGAGGACCAGCAAGAGCTTTCAGGGCTGGCACCTTTAGTGTAGGAGCAATCGCTGGACGTTCGCAATTTCGGTGTTGAGCTCTGGCCAGATTGAGCAGGAGAGGCTGTGTACGTTGGAAGTTTTAGTAGGCTAAACAAGTTCAGAGCCCAAGTGTTTGTGGTTCGTTTGAGAGGTTACCAGTGGGAGATGAGGACCAGCAAGAGCTTTCAGGGCTGGCACCTTTAGTGTAGGAGCAATCGCTGGACGTTCGCAATTTCGGTGTTGAGCTCTGGCCAGATTGAGCAGGAGAGGCTGTGTACGTTGGAAGTTTTAGTAGGCTAAACAAGTTCAGAGCCCAAGTGTTTGTGGTTCGTTTGAGAGGTTACCAGTGGGAGATGAGGACCAGCAAGAGCTTTCAGGGCTGGCACCTGTAGTGTAGGAGCAATCCCTGGACGTTCGTAATTTCGTTGGTGAATTTTGGCCAGATTGAGCAGGAGAGGCTGTGTACGTTGGAAGTTTTAGTAGGCTAAACAAGTTGAGAGCCCAAGTGTTTGTGGTTCGTTTGAGAGGTTACCAGTGGGAGATGAGGACCAGCAAGAGCTTTCAGGGCTGGCACCTTTAGTGTAGGAGCAATCCCTGGACGTTCGTAATTTCGTTGGTGAATTTTGGCCAGATTGAGCAGGAGAGGCTGTGTACGTTGGAAGTTTTAGTAGGCTAAACAAGTTCAGAGCCCAAGTGTTTGTGGTTCGTTTGAGAGGTTACCAGTGGGAGATGAGGACCAGCAAGAGCTTTCAGGGCTGGCACCTTTAGTGTAGGAGCAATCCCTGGACGTTCGCAATGTCGGTGTTGAGCTCTGGCCAGATTGAGCAGGAGAGGCTGTGTACGTTGGAAGTTTTAGTAGGCTAAACAAGTTCAGAGCCCAAGTGTTTGTGGTTCGTTTGAGAGGTTACCAGTGGGAGATGAGGACCAGCAAGAGCTTTCAGGGCTGGCACCTTTAGTGTAGGAGCAATCGCTGGACGTTCGCAATTTCGGAGTTGAGCTCTGGCCAGATTGAGCAGGAGAGGCTGTGTACGTTGGAAGTTTTAATAGGCTAAACAAGTTCAGAGCCCAAGTGTTTGTGGTTCGTTTGAGAGGTTACCAGTGGGAGATGAGGACCAGCAAGAGCTTTCAGGGCTGGCACCTTTAGTGTAGGAGCAATCCCTGGACGTTCGCAATTTCGGTGTTGAGCTCTGGCCAGATTGAGCAGGAGAGGCTGTGTACGTTGGAAGTTTTAGTAGGCTAAACAAGTTCAGAGCCCAAGTGTTTGTGGTTCGTTTGAGAGGTTACCAGTGGGAGATGAGGACCAGCAAGAGCTTTCAGGGCTGGCACCTTTAGTGTAGGAGCAATCGCTGGACGTTCGCAATTTCGGTGTTGAGCTCTGGCCAGATTGACCAGGAGAGGCTGTGTACGTTGGAAGTTTTAGCAGGCTAAACAAGTTCAGAGCCCAAGTGTTTGTGGTTCGTTTGAGAGGTTACCAGTGGGAGATGAGGACCAGCAAGAGCTTTCAGGGCTGGCACCTTTAGTGTAGGAGCAATCCCTGGACGTTCGCAATGTCGGTGTTGAGCTCTGGCCAGATTGAGCAGGAGAGGCTGTGTACGTTGGAAGTTTTAGTAGGCTAAACAAGTTCAGAGCCCAAGTGTTTGTGGTTCGTTTGAGAGGTTACCAGTGGGAGATGAGGACCAGCAAGAGCTTTCAGGGCTGGCACCTTTAGTGTAGGAGCAATCGCTGGACGTTCGCAATGTCGGTGTTGAGCTCTGGCCAGATTGAGCAGGAGAGGCTGTGTACGTTGGAAGTTTTAGTAGGCTAAACAAGTTGAGAGCCCAAGTGTTTGTGGTTCGTTTGAGAGGTTACCAGTGGGAGATGAGGACCAGCAAGAGCTTTCAGGGCTGGCACCTTTAGTGTAGGAGCAATCGCTGGACGTTCGCAATTTCGGTGTTGAGCTCTGGCCAGATTGAGCAGGAGAGGCTGTGTACGTTGGAAGTTTTAGTAGGCTAAACAAGTTGAGAGCCCAAGTGTTTGTGGTTCGTTTGAGAGGTTACCAGTGGGAGATGAGGACCAGCAAGAGCTTTCAGGGCTGGCACCTTTAGTGTAGGAGCAATCGCTGGACGTTCGCAATTTCGGTGTTGAGCTCTGGCCAGATTGAGCAGGAGAGGCTGTGTACGTTGGAAGTTTTAGTAGGCTAAACAAGTTCAGAGCCCAAGTGTTTGTGGTTCGTTTGAGAGGTTACCAGTGGGAGATGAGGACCAGCAAGAGCTTTCAGGGCTGGCACCTTTAGTGTAGGAGCAATCCCTGGACGTTCGTAATTTCGTTGGTGAATTTTGGCCAGATTGAGCAGGAGAGGCTGTGTACGTTGGAAGTTTTAGTAGGCTAAACAAGTTCAGAGCCCAAGTGTTTGTGGTTCGTTTGAGAGGTTACCAGTGGGAGATGAGGACCAGCAAGAGCTTTCAGGGCTGGCACCTTTAGTGTAGGAGCAATCCCTGGACGTTCGTAATTTCGTTGGTGAATTTTGGCCAGATTGAGCAGGAGAGGCTGTGTACGTTGGAAGTTTTAGTAGGCTAAACAAGTTCAGAGCCCAAGTGTTTGTGGTTCGTTTGAGAGGTTACCAGTGGGAGATGAGGACCAGCAAGAGCTTTCAGGGCTGGCACCTTTAGTGTAGGAGCAATTGCTGGACGTTCGCAATTTCGGTGTTGAGCTCTGGCCAGATTGAGCAGGAGAGGCTGTGTACGTTGGAAGTTTTAGTAGGCTAAACAAGTTCAGAGCCCAAGTGTTTGTGGTTCGTTTGAGAGGTTACCAGTGGGAGATGAGGACCAGCAAGAGCTTTCAGGGCTGGCACCTTTAGTGTAGGAGCAATCGCTGGACGTTCGCAATGTCGCTGTTGAGCTCTGGCCAGATTGAGCAGGAGAGGCTGTGTACGTTGGAAGTTTTAGTAGGCTAAACAAGTTCAGAGCCCAAGTGTTTGTGGTTCGTTTGAGAGGTTACCAGTGGGAGATGAGGACCAGCAAGAGCTTTCAGGGCTGGCACCTTTAGTGTAGGAGCAATCCCTGGACGTTCGCAATTTCGGTGTTGAGCTCTGGCCAGATTGAGCAGGAGAGGCTGTGTACGTTGGAAGTTTTAGTAGGCTAAACAAGTTCAGAACCCAAGTGTTTGTGGTTCGTTTGAGAGGTTACCAGTGGGAGATGAGGACCAGCAAGAGCTTTCAGGGCTGGCACCTTTAGTGTAGGAGCAATCCCTGGACGTTCGCAATTTCGGTGTTGAGCTCTGGCCAGATTGAGCAGGAGAGGCTGTGTACGTTGGAAGTTTTAGTAGGCTAAACAAGTTCAGAGCCCAAGTGTTTGTGGTTCGTTTGAGAGGTTACCAGTGGGAGATGAGGACCAGCAAGAGCTTTCAGGGCTGGCACCTGTAGTGTAGGAGCAATCCCTGGACGTTCGCAATTTCGGTGTTGAGCTCTGCCCAGATTGAGCAGGAGAGGCTGTGTACGTTGGAAGTTTTAGTAGGCTAAACAAGTTCAGAGCCCAAGTGTTTGTGATTCGTTTGAGAGGTTACCAGTGGGAGATGAGGACCAGCAAGAGCTTTCAGGGCTGGCACCTTTAGTGTAGGAGCAATCGCTGGACGTTCGCAATGTCGCTGTTGAGCTCTGGCCAGATTGAGCAGGAGAGGCTTTGTACGTTGGAAGTTTTAGTAGGCTAAACAAGTTCAGAGCCCAAGTGTTTGTGGTTCGTTTGAGAGGTTACCAGTGGGAGATGAGGACCAGCAAGAGCTTTCAGGGCTGGCACCTTTAGTGTAGGAGCAATCGCTGGACGTTCGCAATGTCGGTGTTGAGCTCTGGCCAGATTGAGCCGGAGAGGCTGTGTACGTTGGAAGTTTTAGTAGGCTAAACAAGTTCGGAGCCCAAGTGTTTGTGGTTCGTTTGAGAGGTTACCAGTGGGAGATGAGGACCAGCAAGAGCTTTCAGGGCTGGCACCTTTAGTGTAGGAGCAATCGCTGGACGTTCGCAATTTCGGTGTTGAGCTCTGGCCAGATTGAGCAGGAGAGGCTGTGTACGTTGGAAGTTTTAGTAGGCTAAACAAGTTCAGAGCCCAAGTGTTTGTGGTTCGTTTGAGAGGTTACCAGTGGGAGATGAGGACCAGCAAGAGCTTTCAGGGCTGGCACCTTTAGTGTAGGAGCAATCGCTGGACGTTCGCAATGTCGGTGTTGAGCTCTGGCCAGATTGATCAGGAGAGGCTGTGTACGTTGGAAGTTTTAGTAGGCTAAACAAGTTCAGAGCCCAAGTGTTTGTGGTTCGTTTGAGAGGTTACCAGTGGGAGATGAGGACCAGCAAGAGCTTTCAGGGCTGGCACCTTTAGTGTAGGAGCAATCGCTGGACGTTCGCAATTTCGGTGTTGAGCTCTGGCCAGATTGAGCAGGAGAGGCTGTGTACGTTGGAAGTTTTAGTAGGCTAAACAAGTTCAGAGGCCAAGTGTTTGTGGTTCGTTTGAGAGGTTACCAGTGGGAGATGAGGACCAGCAAGAGCTTTCAGGGCTGGCACCTTTAGTGTAGGAGCAATCGCTGGACGTTCGCAATTTCGGTGTTGAGCTCTGGCCAGATTGAGCAGGAGAGGCTGTGTACGTTGGAAGTTTTAGTAGGCTAAACAAGTTCAGAGCCCAAGTGTTTGTGGTTCGTTTGAGAGGTTACCAGTGGGAGATGAGGACCAGCAAGAGCTTTCAGGGCTGGCACCTTTAGTGTAGGAGCAATCGCTGGACGTTCGCAATTTCGGTGTTGAGCTCTGGCCAGATTGAGCAGGAGAGGCTGTGTACGTTGGAAGTTTTAGTAGGCTAAACAAGTTCAGAGCCCAAGTGTTTGTGGTTCGTTTGAGAGGTTACCAGTGGGAGATGAGGACCAGCAAGAGCTTTCAGGGCTGGCACCTTTAGTGTAGGAGCAATCCCTGGACGTTCGTAATTTCGTTGGTGAATTTTGGCCAGATTGAGCAGGAGAGGCTGTGTACGTTGGAAGTTTTAGTAGGCTAAACAAGTTCAGAGCCCAAGTGTTTGTGGTTCGTTTGAGAGGTTACCAGTGGGAGATGAGGACCAGCAAGAGCTTTCAGGGCTGGCACCTTTAGTGTAGGAGCAATCCCTGGACGTTCGCAATGTCGGTGTTGAGCTCTGGCCAGATTGAGCAGGAGAGGCTGTGTACGTTGGAAGTTTTAGTAGGCTAAACAAGTTCAGAGCCCAAGTGTTTGTGGTTCGTTTGAGAGGTTACCAGTGGGAGATGAGGACCAGCAAGAGCTTTCAGGGCTGGCACCTTTAGTGTAGGAGCAATCGCTGGACGTTCGCAATTTCGGAGTTGAGCTCTGGCCAGATTGAGCAGGAGAGGCTGTGTACGTTGGAAGTTTTAGTAGGCTAAACAAGTTCAGAGGCCAAGTGTTTGTGGTTCGTTTGAGAGGTTACCAGTGGGAGATGAGGAGCAGCAACAGCTTTCAGGGCTGGCACCTTTAGTGTAGGAGCAATCCCTGGACGTTCGCAATTTCGGTGTTGAGCTCTGGCCAGATTGAGCAGGAGAGGCTGTGTACGTTGGAAGTTTTAGTAGGCTAAACAAGTTCAGAGCCCAAGTGTTTGTGGTTCGTTTGAGAGGTTACCAGTGGGAGATGAGGACCAGCAAGAGCTTTCAGGGCTGGCACCTTTAGTGTAGGAGCAATCGCTGGACGTTCGCAATTTCGGTGTTGAGCTCTGGCCAGATTGAGCAGGAGAGGCTGTGTACGTTGGAAGTTTTAGTAGGCTAAACAAGTTCAGAGGCCAAGTGTTTGTGGTTCGTTTGAGAGGTTACCAGTGGGAGATGAGGACCAGCAAGAGCTTTCAGGGCTGGCACCTTTAGTGTAGGAGCAATCCCTGGACGTTCGCAATGTCGGTGTTGAGCTCTGGCCAGATTGAGCAGGAGAGGCTGTGTACGTTGGAAGTTTTAGTAGGCTAAACAAGTTCAGAGCCCAAGTGTTTGTGGTTCGTTTGAGAGGTTACCAGTGGGAGATGAGGACCAGCAAGAGCTTTCAGGGCTGGCACCTTTAGTGTAGGAGCAATCGCTGGACGTTCGCAATTTCGGTGTTGAGCTCTGGCCAGATTGAGCAGGAGAGGCTGTGTACGTTGGAAGTTTTAGTAGGCTAAACAAGTTCAGAGCCCAAGTGTTTGTGGTTCGTTTGAGAGGTTACCAGTGGGAGATGAGGACCAGCAAGAGCTTTCAGGGCTGGCACCTTTAGTGTAGGAGCAATCCCTGGACGTTCGCAATTTCGGTGTTGAGCTCTGGCCAGATTGAGCAGGAGAGGCTGTGTACGTTGGAAGTTTTAGTAGGCTAAACAAGTTCAGAGCCCAAGTGTTTGTGGTTCGTTTGAGAGGTTACCAGTGGGAGATGAGGACCAGCAACAGCTTTCAGGGCTGGCACCTTTAGTGTAGGAGCAATCGCTGGACGTTCGCAATGTCGGTGTTGAGCTCTGGCCAGATTGAGCAGGAGAGGCTGTGTACGTTGGAAGTTTTAGTAGGCTAAACAAGTTCAGAGCCCAAGTGTTTGTGGTTCGTTTGAGAGGTTACCAGTGGGAGATGAGGACCAGCAAGAGCTTTCAGGGCTGGCACCTTTAGTGTAGGAGCAATCGCTGGACGTTCGCAATTTCGGTGTTGAGCTCTGGCCAGATTGAGCAGGAGAGGCTGTGTACGTTGGAAGTTTTAGTAGGCTAAACAAGTTCAGAGCCCAAGTGTTTGTGGTTCGTTTGAGAGGTTACCAGTGGGAGATGAGGACCAGCAAGAGCTTTCAGGGCTGGCACCTTTAGTGTAGGAGCAATCGCTGGACGTTCGCAATGTCGGTGTTGAGCTCTGGCCAGATTGAGCAGGAGAGGCTGTGTACGTTGGAAGTTTTAGTAGGCTAAACAAGTTGAGAGCCCAAGTGTTTGTGGTTCGTTTGAGAGGTTACCAGTGGGAGATGAGGACCAGCAAGAGCTTTCAGGGCTGGCACCTGTAGTGTAGGAGCAATCCCTGGACGTTCGCAATTTCGGTGTTGAGCTCTGGCCAGATTGAGCAGGAGAGGCTGTGTACGTTGGAAGTTTTAGTAGGCTAAACAAGTTCAGAGCCCAAGTGTTTGTGATTCGTTTGAGAGGTTACCAGTGGGAGATGAGGACCAGCAAGAGCTTTCAGGGCTGGCACCTTTAGTGTAGGAGCAATCGCTGGACGTTCGCAATGTCGGTGTTGAGCTCTGGCCAGATTGAGCAGGAGAGGCTGTGTACGTTGGAAGTTTTAGTAGGCTAAACAAGTTCAGAGCCCAAGTGTTTGTGGTTCGTTTGAGAGGTTACCAGTGGGAGATGAGGAGCAGCAAGAGCTTTCAGGGCTGGCACCTTTAGTGTAGGAGCAATCCCTGGACGTTCGTAATTTCGTTGGTGAATTTTGGCCAGATTGAGCAGGAGAGGCTGTGTACGTTGGAAGTTTTAGTAGGCTAAACAAGTTCAGAGCCCAAGTGTTTGTGGTTCGTTTGAGAGGTTACCAGTGGGAGATGAGGACCAGCAAGAGCTTTCAGGGCTGGCACCTTTAGTGTAGGAGCAATCCCTGGACGTTCGCAATGTCGGTGTTGAGCTCTGGCCAGATTGAGCAGGAGAGGCTGTGTACGTTGGAAGTTTTAGTAGGCTAAACAAGTTCAGAGCCCAAGTGTTTGTGGTTCGTTTGAGAGGTTACCAGTGGGAGATGAGGACCAGCAAGAGCTTTCAGGGCTGGCACCTTTAGTGTAGGAGCAATCGCTGGACGTTCGCAATTTCGGAGTTGAGCTCTGGCCAGATTGAGCAGGAGAGGCTGTGTACGTTGGAAGTTTTAGTAGGCTAAACAAGTTCAGAGCCCAAGTGTTTGTGGTTCGTTTGAGAGGTTACCAGTGGGAGATGAGGACCAGCAAGAGCTTTCAGGGCTGGCACCTTTAGTGTAGGAGCAATCCCTGGACGTTCGCAATTTCGGTGTTGAGCTCTGGCCAGATTGAGCAGGAGAGGCTGTGTACGTTGGAAGTTTTAGTAGGCTAAACAAGTTCAGAGCCCAAGTGTTTGTGGTTCGTTTGAGAGGTTACCAGTGGGAGATGAGGACCAGCAAGAGCTTTCAGGGCTGGCACCTTTAGTGTAGGAGCAATCCCTGGACGTTCGCAATTTCGGTGTTGAGCTCTGGCCAGATTGAGCAGGAGAGGGCTGTGTACGTTGGAAGTTTTAGTAGGGCTAAACAAGTTCAGAGCCCAAGTGTTTGTGGTTCGTTTGAGAGGTTACCAGTGGGAGATGAGGACCAGCAAGAGCTTTCAGGGGCTGGCACCCTTTAGTGTAGGAGCAATCCCTGGACGTTCGCAATGTCGGTGTTGAGCTCTGGCCAGATTGAGCAGGAGAGGCTGTGTACGTTGGAAGTTTTAGTAGGCTAAACAAGTTCAGGAGCCCAAGTGTTTGTGGTTCGTTTGAGAGGTTACCAGTGGGAGATGAGGACCAGCAAGAGCTTTCAGGGCTGGCACCTTTAGTGTAGGAGCAATCGCTGGACGTTCGCAATGTCGGTGTTGAGCTCTGGCCAGATTGAGCAGGAGAGGCTGTGTACGTTGGAAGTTTTAGTAGGCTAAAACAAGTTCAGAGCCCAAGTGTTTGTGGTTCGTTTGAGAGGTTACCCAGTGGGAGATGAGGACCAGCAAGAGCTTTCAGGGCTGGCACCTTTAGTGTAGGAGCAATCGCTGGACGTTCGCAATTTCGGTGTTGAGCTCTGGCCAGATTGAGCAGGAGAGGCTGTGTACGTTGGAAGTTTTAGTAGGCTAAACAAGTTCAGAGCCCAAGTGTTTGTGGGTTCGTTTGAGAGGTTACCAGTGGGAGATGAGGACCAAGCAAGAGCTTTCAGGGCTGGCACCTTTAGTGTAGGAGCAATCGCTGGACGTTCGCAATGTCGGTGTTGAGCTCTGGCCAGATTGAGCAGGAGAGGCTGTGTACGTTGGAAGTTTTAGTAGGCTAAACAAGTTGAGAGCCCAAGTGTTTGTGGTTCGTTTGAGAGGTTACCAGTGGGAGATGAGGACCAGCACGAGGTTTCAGGGCTGGCACCTGTAGTGTAGGAACAATCCCTGGACGTTCGCAATTTCGGTGTTGAGCTCTGGCCAGATTGAGCAGGAGAGGCTGTGTACGTTGGAAGTTTTAGTAGGCTAAACAAGTTCAGAGCCCAAGTGTTTGTGATTCGTTTGAGAGGTTACCAGTGGGAGATGAGGACCAGCAAGAGCTTTCAGGGCTGGCACCTTTAGTGTAGGAGCAATCGCTGGACGTTCGCAATGTCGGTGTTGAGCTCTGGCCAGATTGAGCAGGAGAGGCTGTGTACGTTGGAAGTTTTAGTAGGCTAAACAAGTTCAGAGCCCAAGTGTTTTGTGGTTCGTTTGAGAGGTTACCAGTGGGAGATGAGGACCAGCAAGAGCTTTCAGGGCTGGCACCTTTAGTGTAGGAGCAATCCCTGGACGTTCGCAATGTCGGTGTTGAGCTCTGGCCAGATTGAGCAGGAGAGGCTGTGTACGTTGGAAGTTTTAGTAGGCTAAACAAGTTCAGAGCCCAAGTGTTTGTGGTTCGTTTGAGAGGTTACCAGTGGGGAGATGAGGACCAGCAAGAGCTTTCAGGGCTGGCACCTTTAGTGTAGGAGCAATCCCTGGACGTTCGCAATTTCGGTGTTGAGCTCTGGCCAGATTGAGCAGGAGAGGCTGTGTACGTTGGAAGTTTTAGTAGGCTAAACAAGTTCAGAGCCCAAGTGTTTGTGGTTCGTTTGAGAGGTTTACCAGAGTGGGAGATGAGGACCAGCAAGAGCTTTCAGGGCTGGCACCTTTAGTGTAGGAGCAATCGCTGGACGTTCGCAATTTCGGTGTTGAGCTCTGGCCAGATTGAGCAGGAGAGGCTGTGTACGTTGGAAGTTTTAGTAGGCTAAACAAGTTCAGAGCCCAAGTGTTTGTGGTTCGTTTGAGAGGTTACCAGTGGGAGATGAGGACCAGCAAGAGCTTTTCAGGGCTGGCACCTGTAGTGTAGGAGCAATCCCTGGACGTTCGCAATTTCGGTGTTGAGCTCTGGCCAGATTGAGCAGGAGAGGCTTGTGTACGTTGGAAGTTTTAGTAGGCTAAACAAGTTCAGAGCCCAAGTGTTTGTGGTTCGTTTGAGAGGTTACCAGTGGGAGATGAGGACCAGCAAGAGCTTTCAGGGCTGGCACCTTTAGTGTAGGAGCAATCCCTGGACGTTCGCAATGTCGCTGTTGAGCTCTGGCCAGATTGAGCAGGAGAGGCTTTGTACGTTGGAAGTTTTAGTAGGCTAAACAAGTTCAGAGCCCAAGTGTTTGTGGTTCGTTTGAGAGGTTACCAGTGGGAGATGAGGACCAGCAAGAGCTTTCAGGGCTGGCACCTTTAGTGTAGGAGCAATCGCTGGACGTTCGCAATTTCGGAGTTGAGCTCTGGCCAGATTGAGCAGGAGAGGCTGTGTACGTTGGAAGTTTTAGTAGGCTAAACAAGTTCAGAGCCCAAGTGTTTGTGGTTCGTTTGAGAGGTTACCAGTGGGAGATGAGGACCAGCAAGAGCTTTCAGGGCTGGCACCTTTAGTGTAGGAGCAATCCCTGGACGTTCGCAATTTCGGTGTTGAGCTCTGGCCAGATTGAGCAGGAGAGGCTGTGTACGTTGGAAGTTTTAGTAGGCTAAACAAGTTCAGAGCCCAAGTGTTTGTGGTTCGTTTGAGAGGTTACCAGTGGGAGATGAGGACCAGCAAGAGCTTTCAGGGCTGGCACCTTTAGTGTAGGAGCAATCGCTGGACGTTCGCAATTTCGGTGTTGAGCTCTGGCCAGATTGAGCAGGAGAGGCTGTGTACGTTGGAAGTTTTAGTAGGCTAAACAAGTTCATGGAGCCCAAGTGTTTGTGGTTCGTTTGAGAGGTTACCAGTGGGAGATGAGGACCAGCAAGAGCTTTCAGGGCTGGCACCTTTAGTGTAGGAGCAATCCCTGGACGTTCGCAATGTCGGTGTTGAGCTCTGGGCCAGATTGAGCAGGAGAGGCTGTGTACGTTGGAAGTTTTAGTAGGCTAAACAAGTTCAGAGCCCAAGTGTTTGTGGTTCGTTTGAGAGGTTACCAGTGGGAGATGAGGACCAGCAAGAGCTTTCAGGGCTGGCACCTTTAGTGTAGGAGCAATCGCTGGACGTTCGCAATGTCGGTGTTGAGCTCTGGCCAGATTGAGCAGGAGAGGCTGTGTACGTTGGAAGTTTTAGTAGGCTAAACAAGTTCAGAGCCCAAGTGTTTGTGGTTCGTTTGAGAGGTTACCAGTGGGAGATGAGGACCAGCAAGAGCTTTCAGGGCTGGCACCTTTAGTGTAGGAGCAATCGCTGGACGTTCGCAATTTCGGTGTTGAGCTCTGGCCAGATTGAGCAGGAGAGGCTGTGTACGTTGGAAGTTTTAGTAGGCTAAACAAGTTCAGAGCCCAAGTGTTTGTGGTTCGTTTGAGAGGTTACCAGTGGGAGATGAGGACCAGCAAGAGCTTTCAGGGCTGGGCACCTTTAGTGTAGGAGCAATCGCTGGACGTTCGCAATGTCGGTGTTGAGCTCTGGCCAGATTGAGCAGGAGAGGCTGTGTACGTTGGAAGTTTTAGTAGGCTAAACAAGTTGAGGAGCCCAAGTGTTTGTGGTTCGTTTGAGAGGTTACCAGTGGGAGATGAGGACCAGCACGAGGTTTCAGGGCTGGCACCTGTAGTGTAGGAACAATCCCTGGACGTTCGCAATTTCGGTGTTGAGCTCTGGCCAGATTGAGCAGGAGAGGCTGTGTACGTTGGAAGTTTTAGTAGGCTAAACAAGTTCAGAGGCCAAGTGTTTGTGATTCGTTTGAGAGGTTACCAGTGGGAGATGAGGACCAGCAAGAGCTTTCAGGGCTGGCACCTTTAGTGTAGGAGCAATCGCTGGACGTTCGCAATGTCGGTGTTGAGCTCTGGCCAGATTGAGCAGGAGAGGCTGTGTACGTTGGAAGTTTTAGTAGGCTAAACAAGTTCAGAGGCCAAGTGTTTGTGGTTCGTTTGAGAGGTTACCAGTGGGAGATGAGGACCAGCAAGAGCTTTCAGGGCTGGCACCTTTAGTGTAGGAGCAATCCCTGGACGTTCGCAATGTCGGTGTTGAGCTCTGGCCAGATTGAGCAGGAGAGGCTGTGTACGTTGGAAGTTTTAGTAGGCTAAACAAGTTCAGAGCCCAAGTGTTTGTGGTTCGTTTGAGAGGTTACCAGTGGGAGATGAGGACCAGCAAGAGCTTTCAGGGCTGGCACCTTTAGTGTAGGAGCAATCCCTGGACGTTCGCAATTTCGGTGTTGAGCTCTGGCCAGATTGAGCAGGAGAGGCTGTGTACGTTGGAAGTTTTAGTAGGCTAAACAAGTTCAGAGCCCAAGTGTTTGTGGTTCGTTTGAGAGGTTACCAGTGGGAGATGAGGACCAGCAAGAGCTTTCAGGGCTGGCACCTTTAGTGTAGGAGCAATCGCTGGACGTTCGCAATGTCGGTGTTGAGCTCTGGCCAGATTGAGCAGGAGAGGCTGTGTACGTTGGAAGTTTTAGTAGGCTAAACAAGTTCAGAGCCCAAGTGTTTGTGGTTCGTTTGAGAGGTTACCAGTGGGAGATGAGGACCAGCAAGAGCTTTCAGGGCTGGCACCTGTAGTGTAGGAGCAATCCCTGGACGTTCGCAATTTCCGGTGTTGAGCTCTGGCCAGATTGAGCAGGAGAGGCTGTGTACGTTGGAAGTTTTAGTAGGCTAAACAAGTTCAGGAGCCCAAGTGTTTGTGATTCGTTTGAGAGGTTACCAGTGGGAGATGAGGACCAGCAAGAGCTTTCAGGGCTGGCACCTTTAGTGTAGGAGCAATCGCTGGACGTTCGCAATGTCGCTGTTGAGCTCTGGCCAGATTGAGCAGGAGAGGCTTTGTACGTTGGAAGTTTTAGTAGGCTAAACAAGTTCAGAGCCCAAGTGTTTGTGGTTCGTTTGAGAGGTTACCAGTGGGAGATGAGGACCAGCAAGAGCTTTCAGGGCTGGCACCTTTAGTGTAGGAGCAATCGCTGGACGTTCGCAATGTCGGTGTTGAGCTCTGGCCAGATTGAGCAGGAGAGGCTGTGTACGTTGGAAGTTTTAGTAGGGCTAAACAAGTTCAGAGCCCAAGTGTTTGTGGTTCGTTTGAGAGGTTACCAGTGGGAGATGAGGACCAGCAAGAGCTTTCAGGGCTGGCACCTTTAGTGTAGGAGCAATCGCTGGACGTTCGCAATTTCGGTGTTGAGCTCTGGCCAGATTGAGCAGGAGAGGCTGTGTACGTTGGAGAGTTTTAGTAGGCTAAACAAGTTCAGAGCCCAAGTGTTTTGTGGTTCGTTTGAGAGGTTACCAGTGGGAGATGAGGACCAGCAAGAGCTTTCAGGGCTGGCACCTTTAGTGTAGGAGCAATCGCTGGACGTTCGCAATTTCGGTGTTGAGCTCTGGCCAGATTGAGCAGGAGAGGCTTTGTACGTTGGAAGTTTTAGTAGGCTAAACAAGTTCACGAGCCCAAGTGTTTGTGGTTCGTTTGAGAGGTTACCAGTGGGAGATGAGGACCAGCAAGAGCTTTCAGGGCTGGCACCTTTAGTGTAGGAGCAATCGCTGGACGTTCGCAATGTCGGTGTTGAGCTCTGGCCAGATTGAGCAGGAGAGGCTGTGTACGTTGGAAGTTTTAGTAGGCTAAACAAGTTCAGAGCCCAAGTGTTTGTGGTTCGTTTGAGAGGTTACCAGTGGGAGATGAGGACCAGCAAGAGCTTTCAGGGCTGGCACCTTTAGTGTAGGAGCAATCGCTGGACGTTCGCAATTTCGGTGTTGAGCTCTGGCCAGATTGAGCAGGAGAGGCTGTGTACATTGGAAGTTTTAGTAGGCTAAACAACTTCAGAGCCCAAGTGTTTGTGGTTCGTTTGAGAGGTTACCAGTGGGAGATGAGGACCAGCAAGAGCTTTCAGGGCTGGCACCTTTAGTGTAGGAGCAATCGCTGGACGTTCGCAATTTCGGTGTTGAGCTCTGGCCAGATTGAGCAGGAGAGGCTGTGTACGTTGGAAGTTTTAGTAGGCTAAACAAGTTCAGAGCCCAAGTGTTTGTGGTTCGTTTGAGAGGTTACCAGTGGGAGATGAGGACCAGCAAGAGCTTTCAGGGCTGGCACCTTTAGTGTAGGAGCAATCGCTGGACGTTCGCAATTTCGGTGTTGAGCTCTGGCCAGATTGAGCAGGAGAGGCTGTGTACGTTGGAAGTTTTAGTAGGCTAAACAAGTTCAGAGCCCAAGTGTTTGTGGTTCGTTTGAGAGGTTACCAGTGGGAGATGAGGACCAGCAAGAGCTTTCAGGGCTGGCACCTTTAGTGTAGGAGCAATCCCTGGACGTTCGTAATTTCGTTGGTGAATTTTGGCCAGATTGAGCAGGGAGAGGCTGTGTACGTTGGAAGTTTTAGTAGGCTAAACAAGTTGAGAGCCCAAGTGTTTGTGGTTCGTTTGAGAGGTTACCAGTGGGAGATGAGGACCAGCAAGAGCTTTCAGGGCTGGCACCTTTAGTGTAGGAGCAATCCCTGGACGTTCGTAATTTCGTTGGTGAATTTTGGCCAGATTGAGCAGGAGAGGCTGTGTACGTTGGAAGTTTTAGTAGGCTAAACAAGTTCAGAGCCCAAGTGTTTGTGGTTCGTTTGAGAGGTTACCAGTGGGAGATGAGGACCAGCAAGAGCTTTCAGGGCTGGCACCTTTAGTGTAGGAGCAATCGCTGGACGTTCGCAATGTCGGTGTTGAGCTCTGGCCAGATTGAGCAGGGAGAGGCTGTGTACGTTGGAAGTTTTAGTAGGCTAAACAAGTTCAGAGCCCAAGTGTTTGTGGTTCGTTTGAGAGGTTACCAGTGGGAGATGAGGACCAGCAAGAGCTTTCAAGGGCTGGCACCTTTAGTGTAGGAGCAATCGCTGGACGTTCGCAATTTCGGAGTTGAGCTCTGGCCAGATTGAGCAGGAGAGGCTGTGTACGTTGGAAGTTTTAGTAGGCTAAACAAGTTCAGGGAGCCCAAGTGTTTGTGGTTCGTTTGAGAGGTTACCAGTGGGAGATGAGGACCAGCAAGAGCTTTCAGGGCTGGCACCTTTAGTGTAGGAGCAATCGCTGGACGTTCGCAATTTCGGTGTTGAGCTCTGGCCAGATTGAGCAGA
>NW_026776268.1:0-36337 GCF_030936135.1 Gavia stellata | reverse complement strand
TGTCACAGCTCAACACCGAAATTGTGAACGTCCAGCGATTGCTCCTACACTAAAGGTGCCAGCCCTGAAAGCTCTTGCTGGTCCTCATCTCCCACTGGTAACCTCTCAAACAAACCACAAACACTTGGGCTCTGAACTTGTTTAGGCTACTAAAACTTGCAACGTACACTGCCTCTCCTGCTCAACTGGCCAGAGCTCAACACCGAAATTGTGAACGTCCAGCGATTGCTCCTACACTAAAGGTGCCAGCCCTGAAAGCTCTTGCTGGTCCTCATCTCCCACTGGTAACCTCTCAAACGAACCACAAACACTTGGGCTCTGAACTTGTTTAGACACTCAAAGGTCCAACGTATCATCGCTTCCATTCGTTAATTCACGTCAGAGCTCAACACCGAAATTGCGAATGTCCAGCGATTGCTCCTACAGTAAAGGTGCCAGCCCTGAAAGCTCTTGCTGGTCCTCATCTCCCACTGGTAACCTCTAAAACGAACCACAAACACTTGGGCTCTGAACTTGTTTAGACACTCAAAGGTCCAGACGTATCATCGCTTCCTCTCGCTAATTCACGTCAGAGCTCAACACCGAAATTGCGAACGTCCAGCGATTGCTCCTACACTAAAGGTGCCAGCCCTGAAAGCTCTTGCTGCTCCTCATCTCCCACTGGTAACCTCTCAAACGAACCACAAAACACTTGGGCTCTGAACTTGTTTAGACACTCCAAAGGTCCAGACGTATCATCGCTTCCCCTTTCGCTAATTCACGTCAGAGCTCAACACCGAAATTGCGAACGTCCAGCGATTGCTCCTACAGTAAAGGTGCCAGCCCTGAAAGCTCTTGCTGGTCCTCATCTCCCACTGGTAACCTCTCAAACGAACCACAAACACTTGGGCTCTGAACTTGTTTAGGCTACTAAAACTTCCAACGTACACTGCCTCTCCTGCTCAACTGGCCAGAGCTCAACACTGAATATCCGAACGTCCAGCGATTGCTCCTACACTAAAGGTGCCAGCCCTGAAAGCTCTTGCTGGTCCTCAGCTCCCACTGGTAACCTCTCAAACGAACCACAAACACTTGGGCTCTGAACTTGTTTAGGCTACTAAAACTTGCAACGTACACTGCCTCTCCTGCTCAACTGGCCAGATCTCAACATCGAAATTGCGAACGTCCAGCGATTGCTCCTACACTAAAGGTGCCAGCCCTGAAAGCTCTTGCTGCTCCTCATCTCCCACTGGTAACCTCTCAAACGAACCACAAACACTTGGCCTCTGAACTTGTTTAGACACTCAAAGGTCCAGACGTATCATCGCTTCCTTCCGCTAATTCACGTCAGAGCTCAACACCGAAATTGCGAACGTCCAGCGATTGCTCCTACACTAAAGGTGCAAGCCCTGAAAGCTCTTGCTGGTCCTCATCTCCCACTGGTAACCTCTCAAACGAACCACAAACACTTGCGCTCTGAACTTGTTTAGGCTACTAAAACTTCCAACGTACACTGCCTCTCCTGCTCAATCTGGCCAGAGCTCAACACCAAAATTGCGAACGTCCAGCGATTGCTCCTACACTAAAGGTGCCAGCCCTGAAAGCTCTTGCTGGTCCTCATCTCCCACTGGTAACCTCTCAAACGAAGCACAAACACTTGGGCTCTGAACTTGTTTAGACACTCAAAGGTCCAGACGTATCATCGTTTCCTTTCGCTAATTCACGTCAGAGCTCAACACCGAAATTGCGAACATCCAGCGATTGCTCCTACACTAAAGGTGCCAGCCCTGAAAGCTCTTGCTGGTCCTCATCTCCCACTGGTAACCTCTCAAACGAACCACAAACACTTGGGCTCTGAACTTGTTTAGGCTACTAAAATTTCCAACGTACACTGCCTCTCCTGCTCAATCTGGCCAGAGCTCAACACCGAAATTGTGAACGTCAAGCGATTGCTCCTACACTAAAGGTGCCAGCCCTGAAAGCTCTTGCTGGTCCTCATCTCCCACTGGTAACCTCTCAAACGAACCACAAACACTTGGGCTCTGAACTTGTTTAGACACTCAAAGGTCCAACGTATCATCGCTTCCATTCGTTAATTCACGTCAGAGCTCAACACCGAAATTGCGAATGTCCAGCGATTGCTCCTACAGTAAAGGTGCCAGCCCTGAAAGCTCTTGCTGGTCCTCATCTCCCACTGGTAACCTCTAAAACGAACCACAAACACTTGGGCTCTGAACTTGTTTAGACACTCAAAGGTCCAGACGTATCATCGCTTCCTCTCGCTAATTCACGTCAGAGCTCAACACCGAAATTGCGAACGTCCAGCGATTGCTCCTACACTAAAGGTGCCAGCCCTGAAAGCTCTTGCTGGTCCTCATCTCCCACTGGTAACCTCTCAAACGAAGCACAAACACTTGGGCTCTGAACTTGTTTAGACACTCAAAGGTCCAGACGTATCATCGCTTCCTTTCGCTAATTCACGTCAGAGCTCAACACCGAAATTGCGAACGTCCAGCGATTGCTCCTACAGTAAAGGTGCCAGCCCTGAAAGCTCTTGCTGGTCCTCATCTCCCACTGGTAACCTCTCAAACGAACCACAAACACTTGGGCTCTGAACTTGTTTAGGCTACTAAAACTTCCAACGTACACTGCCTCTCCTGCTCAACTGGCCAGAGCTCAACACTGAATATCCGAACGTCCAGCGATTGCTCCTACACTAAAGGTGCCAGCCCTGAAAGCTCTTGCTGGTCCTCAGCTCCCACTGGTAACCTCTCAAACGAACCACAAACACTTGGGCTCTGAACTTGTTTAGGCTACTAAAACTTGCAACGTACACTGCCTCTCCTGCTCAACTGGCCAGATCTCAACATCGAAATTGCGAACGTCCAGCGATTGCTCCTACACTAAAGGTGCCAGCCCTGAAAGCTCTTGCTGCTCCTCATCTCCCACTGGTAACCTCTCAAACGAACCACAAACACTTGGCCTCTGAACTTGTTTAGACACTCAAAGGTCCAGACGTATCATCGCTTCCTTCCGCTAATTCACGTCAGAGCTCAACACCGAAATTGCGAACGTCCAGCGATTGCTCCTACACTAAAGGTGCAAGCCCTGAAAGCTCTTGCTGGTCCTCATCTCCCACTGGTAACCTCTCAAACGAACCACAAACACTTGCGCTCTGAACTTGTTTAGGCTACTAAAACTTCCAACGTACACTGCCTCTCCTGCTCAATCTGGCCAGAGCTCAACACCAAAATTGCGAACGTCCAGCGATTGCTCCTACACTAAAGGTGCCAGCCCTGAAAGCTCTTGCTGGTCCTCATCTCCCACTGGTAACCTCTCAAACGAAGCACAAACACTTGGGCTCTGAACTTGTTTAGACACTCAAAGGTCCAGACGTATCATCGTTTCCTTTCGCTAATTCACGTCAGAGCTCAACACCGAAATTGCGAACATCCAGCGATTGCTCCTACACTAAAGGTGCCAGCCCTGAAAGCTCTTGCTGGTCCTCATCTCCCACTGGTAACCTCTCAAACGAACCACAAACACTTGGGCTCTGAACTTGTTTAGGCTACTAAAATTTCCAACGTACACTGCCTCTCCTGCTCAATCTGGCCAGAGCTCAACACCGAAATTGTGAACGTCAAGCGATTGCTCCTACACTAAAGGTGCCAGCCCTGAAAGCTCTTGCTGGTCCTCATCTCCCACTGGTAACCTCTCAAACGAACCACAAACACTTGGCCTCTGAACTTGTTTAGACACTCAAAGGTCCAGACGTATCATCGCTTCCTTTCGCTAATTCACGTCAGAGCTCAACACCGAAATTGCGAACGTCCAGCGATTGCTCCTACACTAAAGGTGCCAGCCCTGAAAGCTCTTGCTGGTCCTCATCTCCCACTGGTAACCTCTCAAACGAACCACAAACACTTGGGCTCTGAACTTGTTTAGGCTACTAAAACTTCCAACGTACACTGCCTCTCCTGCTCAACTGGCCAGACCTCAACACTGAAAATGCGAATGTCCAGGGATTGCTCCTACACTAAAGGTGCCAGCCCTGAAAGCTCTTGCTGGTCCTCATCTCCCACTGGTAACCTCTCAAACAAACCACAAACACTTGGGCTCTGAACTTGTTTAGGCTACTAAAACTTCCAACGTACACTGCCTCTCCTGCTCAACTGGACAGATCTCAACATCGAAATTGCGAACGTCCAGCGATTGCTCCTACACTAAAGGTGCCATCCCTGAAAGCTCTTGCTGGTCCTCATCTCCCACTGGTAACCTCTCAAACGAACCACAAACACTTGGCCTCTGAACTTGTTTAGACACTCAAAGGTCCAGATGTATCATCGCTTCCTTTCGCTAATTCACGTCAGAGCTCAACACCGAAATTGCGAATGTCCAGCGATTGCTCCTACAGTAAAGGTGCCAGCCCTGAAAGCTCTTGCTGGTCCTCATCTCCCACTGGTAACCTCTCAAACGAACCACAAACACTTGGGCTCTGAACTTGTTTAGGCTACTAAAACGTCCAACGTACACAGCCTCTCCTGCTCAATCTGGCCAGAGCTCAACACCGAAATTGCGAACGTCCAGCGATTGCTCCTACACTAAAGGTGCCAGCCCTGAAAGCTCTTGCTGGTCCTCATCTCCCACTGGTAACCTCTCAAACGAACCACAAACACTTGGCCTCTGAACTTGTTTAGGCTACTAAAACGTCCAACGTACACTGCCTCTCCTGCTCAATCTGGCCAGAGCTCAACACCGAAATTGCGAACGTCCAGCGATTGCTCCTACGCTAAAGGTGCCAGCCCTGAAAGCTCTTGCTGGTCCTCATCTCCCAATGGTAACCTCTCAAACGAACCACAAACACTTGGGCTCTGAACTTGTTTAGGCTACTAAAATTTCCAACGTACACTTCCTCTCCTGATCAACTGGCCAGAGCACAACACCGAAATTGTGAACGTCACGCGATTTCTCCTACACTAAAGGTGCCAGCCCTGAAAGCTCTTGCTGGTCCTCATCTCCCACTGGTAACCTCTCAAACGAACCACAAACACCTGGGCTCTGAACTTGTTTAGACACTCAAAGGTCCAGTCGTATCATCGCTTCCTTTCGCTAATTCACGTCAGAGCTCAACACCGAAATTGCGAATGTCCAGCGATTGCTCCTACACTAAAGGTGCCAGCCCTGAAAGCTCTTGCTGGTCCTCATCTCCCACTGGTAACCTCTCAAACGAACCACAAACACTTGGGCTCTGAACTTGTTTAGGCTACTAAAACTTCCAACGTACACAGCCTCTCCTGCTCAATCTGGCCAGAGCTCAACACCGAAATTGCGAACGTCCAGCGATTGCTCCTACACTAAAGGTGCCAGCCCTGAAAGCTCTTGCTGCTCCTCATCTCCCACTGGTAACCTCTCAAACGAACCACAAACACTTGGCCTCTGAACTTGTTTAGACACTCAAGGGTCCAGACGTATCATCGCTTCCTTTCGCTAATTCACGTCAGAGCTCAACACCGAAATTGCAAACGTCCAGCGATTGCTCCTACACTAAAGGTGCCAGCCCTGAAAGCTCTTGCTGCTCCTCATCTCCCACTGGTAACCTCTCAAACGAACCACAAACACTTGGGCTCTGAACTTGTTTAGACACTCAAAGGTCCAGACGTTTCATCGCTTCCTCTCGCTAATTCACGTCAGAGCTCAACACCGAAATTGCGAATGTCCAGCGATTGCTCCTACAGTAAAGGTGCCAGCCCTGAAAGCTCTTGCTGGTCCTCATCTCCCACTGGTAACCTCTAAAACGAACCACAAACACTTGGGCTCTGAACTTGTTTAGGCTACTAAAACGTCCAACGTACACAGCCTCTCCTGCTCAATCTGGCCAGAACTCAGCACCGAAATTGCGAACGTCCGTCGATTGCTCCTACACTAAAGGTGCCAGCCCTGAAAGCTCTTGCTGGTCCTCATCTCCCACTGATAACCTCTCAAACTAGCCACAAACACTTGGGCTCTGAACTTGTTTAGACACTCAAAGGTCCAGACGTATCATCGCTTCCTCTCGCTAATTCACGTCAGAGCTCAACACCGAAATTGCGAACGTCCAGCGATTGCTCCTACACTAAAGGTGCCAGCCCTGAAAGCTCTTGCTGCTCCTCATCTCCCACTGGTAACCTCTCAAACGAACCACAAACACTTGGGCTCTGAACTTGTTTAGACACTCAAAGGTCCAGACGTATCATCGCTTCCTTTCTCTAATTCACGTCACAGCTCAACACCGAAATTGCGAACGTCCAGCGATTGCTCCTACAGTAAAGGTGCCAGCCCTGAAAGCTCTTGCTGGTCCTCATCTCCCACTGGTAACCTCTCAAACGAACCACAAACACTTGGGCTCTGAACTTGTTTAGGCTACTAAAACTTCCAACGTACACTGCCTCTCCTGCTCAACTGGCCAGAGCTCAACACCGAAATTGCGAACGTCCAGCAATTGCTCCTACACTAAAGGTGCCAGCCCTGAAAGCTCTTGCTGGTCCTCATCTCCCACTGGTAACCTCTCAAACGAACCACAAACACTTGGGCTCTGAACTTGTTTAGGCTACTAAAACTTCCAACGTACACTGCCTCTCCTGCTCAACTGGCCAGATCTCAACACCGAAATTGCGAACGTCCAGCGATTGCTCCTACACTAAAGGTGCCAGCCCTGAAAGCTCTTGCTGGTCCTCATCTCCCACTGGTAACCTCTCAAACGAACCACAAACACTTGGGCTCTGAACTTGTTTAGGCTACTAAAACTTCCAACGTACACTGCCTCTCCTGCTCAACTGGCCAGACCTCAACACTGAAAATGCGAATGTCCAGCGATTGCTCCTACACTAAAGGTGCCAGCCCTGAAAGCTCTTGCTGGTCCTCATCTCCCACTGGTAACCTCTCAAACAAACCACAAACACTTGGGCTCTGAACTTGTTTAGGCTACTAAAACTTGCAACGTACACTGCCTCTCCTGCTCAGCTGGACAGATCTCAACATCGAAATTGCGAACGTCCAGCGATTGCTCCTACACTAAAGGTGCCAGCCCTGAAAGCTCTTGCTGGTCCTCATCTCCCACTGGTAACCTCTCAAACGAACCACAAACACTTGGCCTCTGAACTTGTTTAGACACTCAAATGTCCAGACGTATCATCGCTTCCTTTCGCTAATTCACGTCAGAGCTCAACACCGAAATTGCGAATGTCCAGCGATTGCTCCTACACTAAAGGTGCCAGCCCTGAAAGCTCTTGCTGGTCCTCATCTCCCACTGGTAACCTCTCAAACGAACCACAAACACTTGGGCTCTGAACCTGTTTAGACACTCAAACGTCCAGTCGTATCATCGCTTCCTTTCGGTAATTCACGTCAGAGTTCAACACCGAAATTGCGAACGTCCAGCGATTGCTCCTACAGTAAAGGTGCCAGCCCTGAAAGCTCTTGCTGGTCCTCATCTCCCACTGGTAACCTCTCAAACGAACCACAAACACTTGGGCTCTGAACTTGTTTAGGCTACTAGAACTTCCAACGTACACTCCCTCTCCTGCTCAACTGGCCAGAGCTCAACACTGAAAATGCGAATGTCCAGCGTTTGCTCCTACACTAAAGGTGCCAGCCCTGAAAGCTCTTGCTGGTCCTCATCTCCCACTGGAAACCTCTCAAACGAACCACAAACACTTGGGCTCTGAACTTGTTTAGGCTACTAAAATTTCCAACGTACACTGCCTCTCCTGATCAACTGGACAGAGCTCAACACCGAAATTGTGAACGTCCAGCGATTGCTCCTACACTAAAGGTGCCAGCCCTGAAAGCTCTTGCTGGTCCTCATCTCCCACTGGTAACCTCTCAAACGAACCACAAACACTTGGGCTCTGAACTTGTTTAGACACTCAAAGGTCCAGACGTATCATCGCTTCCTTTCGCTAATTCACGTCAGAGCTCAACACTGAAATTGCGAACGTCCAGCGATTGCTCCTACACTAAAGGTGCCAGCCCTGAAAGCTCTTGCTGGTCCTCATCTCCCACTGGTAACCTCTCAAACAAACCACAAACACTTGGGCTCTGAACTTGTTTAGGCTACTAAAACTTGCAACGTACACTGCCTCTCCTGCTAAGTCTGGCCACAGCTCAACACCGAACTTCCGAACGTCCAGCGATTGCTCCTACACTAAAGGTGCCAGCCCTGAAAGCTCTTGCTGCTCCTCATCTCCCACTGGTAACCTCTAAAACGAACCACAAACACTTGGGCTCTGAACTTGTTTAGGCTACTAAAACTTCCAACGTACACAGCCTCTCCTGCTCAATCTGGCCAGAGCTCAACACCGAAATTGCGAACGTCCAGCGATTGCTCCTACACTAAAGGTGCCAGCCCTGAAAGCTCTTGCTGGGCCTCATCTCCCACTGGTAACCTCTCAAACGAACCACAAACACTTGGCCTCTGAACTTGTTTAGACACTCAAGGGTCCAGACGTATCATCGCTTCCTTTCGCTAATTCACGTCAGAGCTCAACACCGAAATTGCAAACGTCCAGCGATTGCTCCTACACTAAAGGTGCCAGGCCTGAAAGCTCTTGCTGGTCCTCATCTCCCACTGGTAACCTCTGAAACGAACCACAAACACTTGGGCTCTGAACTTGTTTAGGCTACTAAAACTTCCAACGTGCACAGCCTCTCCTGCTCAATCTGGCCACAGCTCAACACCGAAATTGCGAACGTCCAGCGATTGCTCCTACACTAAAGGTGCCAGCCCTGAAAGCTCTTGCTGGTCCTCATCTCCCACTGGTAACCTCTCAAACGAACCACAAACACTTGGCCTCTGAACTTGTTTAGGCTACTAAAATTTCCAACGTACACTGCCTCCCCTGATCAACTGGCCAGAGCTCAACACCAAAATTGTGAACGTCAAGCGATTGCTCCTACACTAAAGGTGCCAGCCCTGAAAGCTCTTGCTGGTCCTCATCTCCCACTGGTAACCTCTCAAACGAACCACAAACACTTGGGCTCTGAACTTGTTTAGACACTCAAAGGTCCAGACGTATCATCGCTTCCTCTCGCTAATTCACGTCAGATCTCAACACTGAAAATGCGAATTTCCAGCGATTGCTCCTACACTAAAGGTGCCAGCCCTGAAAGCTCTTGCTGGTCCTCATCTCCCACTGGTAACCTCTCAATCAAACCACAAACACTTGGGCTCTGAACTTGTTTAGGCTACTAAAACTTGCAACGTACACTGCCTCTCCTGCTCAATCTGGCCAGAGCTCAACACCGAAATTGCGAACATCCAGCGATTGCTCCTACACTAAAGGCGCCAGCCCTGAAAGCTCTTGCTGGTCCTCATCTCCCACTGGTAACCTCTCAAACGAACCACAAACACTTGGGCTCTGAACTTTTTTAGGCTACTAAAACTTCCAACGTGCACAGCCTCTCCTGCTCAATCTGGCCAGAGCTCAACACCGAAATTGCGAACATCCAGCGATTGCTCCTACACTAAAGGTGCCAGCCCTGAAAGCTCTTGCTGGTCCTCATCTCCCACTGGTAACCTCTCAAACGAACCACAAACACTTGGGCTCTGAACTTGTTTAGACACTCAAAGGTCCAGACGTATCATCGCTTCCTTTCGCTAATTCACGTCAGAGCTCAACACCGAAATTGTGAACGACCAGCGATTGCTCCTACACTAAAGGTGCCAGCCCTGAAAGCTCTTGCTGGTCCTCATCTCCCACTGGTAACCTCTCAAACGAACCACAAACACTTGGCCTCTGAACTTGTTTAGGCTACTAAAACGTCCAACGTACACAGCCTCTCCTGCTCAATCTGGCCAGAGCTCAACACCGAAATTGCGAACGTCCAGCGATTGCTCCTACACTAAAGGTGCCAGCCCTGAAAGCTCTTGCTGGTCCTCATCTCCCACTGGTAACCTCTCAAACGAACCACAAACACTTGGGCTCTGAACTTGTTTAGGCTACTAAAACTTCCAACGTACACAGCCTCTCCTGCTCAACTGGCCAGAGCTCAACACTGAAAATGCGAATTTCCAGCGATTGCTCCTACACTAAAGGTGCCAGCCCTGAAAGCTCTTGCTGGTCCTCATCTCCCACTGGTAACCTCTCAAACGAACCACAAACACTTGGGCTCTGAACTTGTTTAGGCTACTAAAACTTCCAACGTACACAGCCTCTCCTGCTCAATCTGGCCAGAGCTCAACACCGAAATTGCGAACATCCAGCGATTGCTCCTACACTAAAGGTGCCAGCCCTGAAAGCTCTTGCTGGTCCTCATCTCCCACTGGTAACCTCTCAAACGAACCACAAACACTTGGGCTCTGAACTTGTTTAGACACTCAAAGGTCCAGACGTATCATCGCTTCCTTTCGCTAATTCACGTCAGAGCTCAACACCGAAATTGTGAACGACCAGCGATTGCTCCTACACTAAAGGTGCCAGCCCTGAAAGCTCTTGCTGGTCCTCATCTCCCACTGGTAACCTCTCAAACGAACCACAAACACTTGGCCTCTGAACTTGTTTAGGCTACTAAAACGTCCAACGTACACAGCCTCTCCTGCTCAATCTGGCCAGAGCTCAACACCGAAATTGCGAACGTCCAGCGATTGCTCCTACACTAAAGGTGCCAGCCCTGAAAGCTCTTGCTGGTCCTCATCTCCCACTGGTAACCTCTCAAACGAACCACAAACACTTGGGCTCTGAACTTGTTTAGGCTACTAAAACTTCCAACGTACACAGCCTCTCCTGCTCAACTGGCCAGAGCTCAACACTGAAAATGCGAATTTCCAGCGATTGCTCCTACACTAAAGGTGCCAGCCCTGAAAGCTCTTGCTGGTCCTCATCTCCCACTGGTAACCTCTCAAACGAACCACAAACACTTGGGCTCTGAACTTGTTTAGGCTACTAAAACTTCCAACGTACACAGCCTCTCCTGCTCAATCTGGCCAGAGCTCAACACCGAAATTGCGAACATCCAGCGATTGCTCCTACACTAAAGGTGCCAGCCCTGAAAGCTCTTGCTGGTCCTCATCTCCCACTGGTAACCTCTCAAACGAACCACAAACACTTGGGCTCTGAACTTGTTTAGACACTCAAAGGTCCAGACGTATCATCGCTTCCTTTCGCTAATTCACGTCAGAGCTCAACACTGAAATTGCGAACGTCCAGCGATTGCTCCTACACTAAAGGTGCCAGCCCTGAAAGCTCTTGCTGGTCCTCATCTCCCACTGGTAACCTCTCAAACAAACCACAAACACTTGGGCTCTGAACTTGTTTAGGCTACTAAAACTTGCAACGTACACTGCCTCTCCTGCTAAGTCTGGCCACAGCTCAACACCGAACTTCCGAACGTCCAGCGATTGCTCCTACACTAAAGGTGCCAGCCCTGAAAGCTCTTGCTGCTCCTCATCTCCCACTGGTAACCTCTAAAACGAACCACAAACACTTGGGCTCTGAACTTGTTTAGGCTACTAAAACTTCCAACGTACACAGCCTCTCCTGCTCAATCTGGCCAGAGCTCAACACCGAAATTGCGAACGTCCAGCGATTGCTCCTACACTAAAGGTGCCAGCCCTGAAAGCTCTTGCTGGGCCTCATCTCCCACTGGTAACCTCTCAAACGAACCACAAACACTTGGCCTCTGAACTTGTTTAGACACTCAAGGGTCCAGACGTATCATCGCTTCCTTTCGCTAATTCACGTCAGAGCTCAACACCGAAATTGCAAACGTCCAGCGATTGCTCCTACACTAAAGGTGCCAGCCCTGAAAGCTCTTGCTGGTCCTCATCTCCCACTGGTAACCTCTGAAACGAACCACAAACACTTGGGCTCTGAACTTGTTTAGGCTACTAAAACTTCCAACGTGCACAGCCTCTCCTGCTCAATCTGGCCACAGCTCAACACCGAAATTGCGAACGTCCAGCGATTGCTCCTACACTAAAGGTGCCAGCCCTGAAAGCTCTTGCTGGTCCTCATCTCCCACTGGTAACCTCTCAAACGAACCACAAACACTTGGCCTCTGAACTTGTTTAGGCTACTAAAATTTCCAACGTACACTGCCTCCCCTGATCAACTGGCCAGAGCTCAACACCAAAATTGTGAACGTCAAGCGATTGCTCCTACACTAAAGGTGCCAGCCCTGAAAGCTCTTGCTGGTCCTCATCTCCCACTGGTAACCTCTCAAACGAACCACAAACACTTGGGCTCTGAACTTGTTTAGACACTCAAAGGTCCAGACGTATCATCGCTTCCTCTCGCTAATTCACGTCAGATCTCAACACTGAAAATGCGAATTTCCAGCGATTGCTCCTACACTAAAGGTGCCAGCCCTGAAAGCTCTTGCTGGTCCTCATCTCCCACTGGTAACCTCTCAATCAAACCACAAACACTTGGGCTCTGAACTTGTTTAGGCTACTAAAACTTGCAACGTACACTGCCTCTCCTGCTCAATCTGGCCAGAGCTCAACACCGAAATTGCGAACATCCAGCGATTGCTCCTACACTAAAGGCGCCAGCCCTGAAAGCTCTTGCTGGTCCTCATCTCCCACTGGTAACCTCTCAAACGAACCACAAACACTTGGGCTCTGAACTTTTTTAGGCTACTAAAACTTCCAACGTGCACAGCCTCTCCTGCTCAATCTGGCCAGAGCTCAACACCGAAATTGCGAACATCCAGCGATTGCTCCTACACTAAAGGTGCCAGCCCTGAAAGCTCTTGCTGGTCCTCATCTCCCACTGGTAACCTCTCAAACGAACCACAAACACTTGGGCTCTGAACTTGTTTAGACACTCAAAGGTCCAGACGTATCATCGCTTCCTTTCGCTAATTCACGTCAGAGCTCAACACCGAAATTGTGAACGACCAGCGATTGCTCCTACACTAAAGGTGCCAGCCCTGAAAGCTCTTGCTGGTCCTCATCTCCCACTGGTAACCTCTCAAACGAACCACAAACACTTGGCCTCTGAACTTGTTTAGGCTACTAAAACGTCCAACGTACACAGCCTCTCCTGCTCAATCTGGCCAGAGCTCAACACCGAAATTGCGAACGTCCAGCGATTGCTCCTACACTAAAGGTGCCAGCCCTGAAAGCTCTTGCTGGTCCTCATCTCCCACTGGTAACCTCTCAAACGAACCACAAACACTTGGGCTCTGAACTTGTTTAGGCTACTAAAACTTCCAACGTACACAGCCTCTCCTGCTCAACTGGCCAGAGCTCAACACTGAAAATGCGAATTTCCAGCGATTGCTCCTACACTAAAGGTGCCAGCCCTGAAAGCTCTTGCTGGTCCTCATCTCCCACTGGTAACCTCTCAAACGAACCACAAACACTTGGGCTCTGAACTTGTTTAGGCTACTAAAACTTCCAACGTACACAGCCTCTCCTGCTCAATCTGGCCAGAGCTCAACACCGAAATTGCGAACATCCAGCGATTGCTCCTACACTAAAGGTGCCAGCCCTGAAAGCTCTTGCTGGTCCTCATCTCCCACTGGTAACCTCTCAAACGAACCACAAACACTTGGGCTCTGAACTTGTTTAGACACTCAAAGGTCCAGACGTATCATCGCTTCCTTTCGCTAATTCACGTCAGAGCTCAACACCGAAATTGTGAACGACCAGCGATTGCTCCTACACTAAAGGTGCCAGCCCTGAAAGCTCTTGCTGGTCCTCATCTCCCACTGGTAACCTCTCAAACGAACCACAAACACTTGGCCTCTGAACTTGTTTAGGCTACTAAAACGTCCAACGTACACAGCCTCTCCTGCTCAATCTGGCCAGAGCTCAACACCGAAATTGCGAACGTCCAGCGATTGCTCCTACACTAAAGGTGCCAGCCCTGAAAGCTCTTGCTGGTCCTCATCTCCCACTGGTAACCTCTCAAACGAACCACAAACACTTGGGCTCTGAACTTGTTTAGGCTACTAAAACTTCCAACGTACACAGCCTCTCCTGCTCAACTGGCCAGAGCTCAACACTGAAAATGCGAATTTCCAGCGATTGCTCCTACACTAAAGGTGCCAGCCCTGAAAGCTCTTGCTGGTCCTCATCTCCCACTGGTAACCTCTCAAACGAACCACAAACACTTGGGCTCTGAACTTGTTTAGGCTACTAAAACTTCCAACGTACACAGCCTCTCCTGCTCAATCTGGCCAGAGCTCAACACCGAAATTGCGAACATCCAGCGATTGCTCCTACACTAAAGGTGCCAGCCCTGAAAGCTCTTGCTGGTCCTCATCTCCCACTGGTAACCTCTCAAACGAACCACAAACACTTGGCCTCTGAACTTGTTTAGACACTCAAATGTCCAGACGTATCATCGCTTCCTTTCGCTAATTCACGTCAGAGCTCAACACCGAAATTGCGAACGTCCAGCGATTGCTCCTACAGTAAAGGTGCCAGCCCTGAAAGCTCTTGCTGGTCCTCATCTCCCACTGGTAACCTCTCAAACGAACCACAAACACTTGGGCTCTGAACTTGTTTAGGCTACTAAAATTTCCAACGTACACTGCCTCTCCTGCTCAACTGGCCAGAGCTCAACACCGAAATTGTGAACGTCAAGCGATTGCTCCTACACTAAAGGTGCCAGCCCTGAAAGCTCTTGCTGGTCCTCATCTCCCACTGGTAACCTCTCAAACGAACCACAAACACTTGGGCTCTGAACTTGTTTAGGCTACTAAAACTTCCAACGTACACTGCCTCTCCTGCTCAACTGGCCAGAGCTCAACACCGAAATAGCGAACGTCCAGCGATTGCTCCTACACTAAAGCTGCCAGCCCTGAAAGCTCTTGCTGGTCCTCATCTCCCACTGGTAACTTCTCAAACGAACCACAAACACTTGGGCTCTGAACTTGTTTAGACACTCAGAGGTCCAGACATATCATCGCTTCCTTTCGTTAATTCACGTCACAGCTCAACACCGAAATTGTGAACGTCCAGCGATTGCTCCTACACTAAAGGTGCCAGCCCTGAAAGCTCTTGCTGGTCCTCATCTCCCACTGGTAACCTCTCAAACGAACCACAAACACTTGGCCTCTGAACTTGTTTAGGCTACTAAAACTTCCAACGTACACTGCCTCTCCTGCTCAACTGGCCAGAGCTCAACACTGAATATCCGAACGTCCAGCGATTGCTCCTACACTAAAGGTGCCAGCCCTGAAAGCTCTTGCTGGTCCTCAGCTCCCACTGGTAACCTCTCAAACGAACCACAAACACTTGGGCTCTGAACTTGTTTAGGCTACTAAAACTTGCAACGTACACTGCCTCTCCTGCTCAACTGGCCAGATCTCAACATCGAAATTGCGAACGTCCAGCGATTGCTCCTACACTAAAGGTGCCAGCCCTGAAAGCTCTTGCTGCTCCTCATCTCCCACTGGTAACCTCTCAAACGAACCACAAACACTTGGCCTCTGAACTTGTTTAGACACTCAAAGGTCCAGACGTATCATCGCTTCCTTCCGCTAATTCACGTCAGAGCTCAACACCGAAATTGCGAACGTCCAGCGATTGCTCCTACACTAAAGGTGCAAGCCCTGAAAGCTCTTGCTGGTCCTCATCTCCCACTGGTAACCTCTCAAACGAACCACAAACACTTGCGCTCTGAACTTGTTTAGGCTACTAAAACTTCCAACGTACACTGCCTCTCCTGCTCAATCTGGCCAGAGCTCAACACCAAAATTGCGAACGTCCAGCGATTGCTCCTACACTAAAGGTGCCAGCCCTGAAAGCTCTTGCTGGTCCTCATCTCCCACTGGTAACCTCTCAAACGAAGCACAAACACTTGGGCTCTGAACTTGTTTAGACACTCAAAGGTCCAGACGTATCATCGTTTCCTTTCGCTAATTCACGTCAGAGCTCAACACCGAAATTGCGAACATCCAGCGATTGCTCCTACACTAAAGGTGCCAGCCCTGAAAGCTCTTGCTGGTCCTCATCTCCCACTGGTAACCTCTCAAACGACCCACAAACACTTGGGCTCTGAACTTGTTTAGGCTACTAAAATTTCCAACGTACACTGCCTCTCCTGCTCAATCTGGCCAGAGCTCAACACCGAAATTGTGAACGTCAAGCGATTGCTCCTACACTAAAGGTGCCAGCCCTGAAAGCTCTTGCTGGTCCTCATCTCCCACTGGTAACCTCTCAAACGAACCACAAACACTTGGCCTCTGAACTTGTTTAGACACTCAAAGGTCCAGACGTATCATCGCTTCCTTTCGCTAATTCACGTCAGAGCTCAACACCGAAATTGCGAACGTCCAGCGATTGCTCCTACACTAAAGGTGCCAGCCCTGAAAGCTCTTGCTGGTCCTCATCTCCCACTGGTAACCTCTCAAACGAACCACAAACACTTGGGCTCTGAACTTGTTTAGGCTACTAAAACTTCCAACGTACACTGCCTCTCCTGCTCAACTGGCCAGACCTCAACACTGAAAATGCGAATGTCCAGGGATTGCTCCTACACTAAAGGTGCCAGCCCTGAAAGCTCTTGCTGGTCCTCATCTCCCACTGGTAACCTCTCAAACAAACCACAAACACTTGGGCTCTGAACTTGTTTAGGCTACTAAAACTTCCAACGTACACTGCCTCTCCTGCTCAACTGGACAGATCTCAACATCGAAATTGCGAACGTCCAGCGATTGCTCCTACACTAAAGGTGCCATCCCTGAAAGCTCTTGCTGGTCCTCATCTCCCACTGGTAACCTCTCAAACGAACCACAAACACTTGGCCTCTGAACTTGTTTAAACACTCAAAGGTCCAGATGTATCATCGCTTCCTTTCGCTAATTCACGTCAGAGCTCAACACCGAAATTGCGAATGTCCAGCGATTGCTCCTACAGTAAAGGTGCCAGCCCTGAAAGCTCTTGCTGCTCCTCATCTCCCACTGGTAACCTCTCAAACGAACCACAAACACTTGGGCTCTGAACTTGTTTAGGCTACTAAAACGTCCAACGTACACAGCCTCTCCTGCTCAATCTGGCCAGAGCTCAACACCGAAATTGCGAACGTCCAGCGATTGCTCCTACACTAAAGGTGCCAGCCCTGAAAGCTCTTGCTGGTCCTCATCTCCCACTGGTAACCTCTCAAACGAACCACAAACACTTGGCCTCTGAACTTGTTTAGGCTACTAAAACGTCCAACGTACACTGCCTCTCCTGCTCAATCTGGCCAGAGCTCAACACCGAAATTGCGAACGTCCAGCGATTGCTCCTACGCTAAAGGTGCCAGCCCTGAAAGCTCTTGCTGGTCCTCATCTCCCAATGGTAACCTCTCAAACGAACCACAAACACTTGGGCTCTGAACTTGTTTAGGCTACTAAAATTTCCAACGTACACTTCCTCTCCTGATCAACTGGCCAGAGCACAACACCGAAATTGTGAACGTCACGCGATTTCTCCTACACTAAAGGTGCCAGCCCTGAAAGCTCTTGCTGGTCCTCATCTCCCACTGGTAACCTCTCAAACGAACCACAAACACCTGGGCTCTGAACTTGTTTAGACACTCAAAGGTCCAGACGTATCATCGCTTCCTTTCTGTAATTCACGTCAGAGCTCAACACCGAAATTGCGAATGTCCAGCGATTGCTCCTACACTAAAGGTGCCAGCCCTGAAAGCTCTTGCTGGTCCTCATCTCCCACTGGTAACCTCTCAAACGAACCACAAACACTTGGGCTCTGAACTTGTTTAGGCTACTAAAACTTCCAACGTACACAGCCTCTCCTGCTCAATCTGGCCAGAGCTCAACACCGAAATTGCGAACGTCCAGCGATTGCTCCTACACTAAAGGTGCCAGCCCTGAAAGCTCTTGCTGCTCCTCATCTCCCACTGGTAACCTCTCAAACGAACCACAAACACTTGGCCTCTGAACTTGTTTAGACACTCAAGGGTCCAGACGTATCATCGCTTCCTTTCGCTAATTCACGTCAGAGCTCAACACCGAAATTGCAAACGTCCAGCGATTGCTCCTACACTAAAGGTGCCAGCCCTGAAAGCTCTTGCTGCTCCTCATCTCCCACTGGTAACCTCTCAAACGAACCACAAACACTTGGGCTCTGAACTTGTTTAGACACTCAAAGGTCCAGACGTTTCATCGCTTCCTCTCGCTAATTCACGTCAGAGCTCAACACCGAAATTGCGAATGTCCAGCGATTGCTCCTACAGTAAAGGTGCCAGCCCTGAAAGCTCTTGCTGGTCCTCATCTCCCACTGGTAACCTCTAAAACGAACCACAAACACTTGGGCTCTGAACTTGTTTAGGCTACTAAAACGTCCAACGTACACAGCCTCTCCTGCTCAATCTGGCCAGAACTCAGCACCGAAATTGCGAACGTCCATCGATTGCTCCTACACTAAAGGTGCCAGCCCTGAAAGCTCTTGCTGGTCCTCATCTCCCACTGATAACCTCTCAAACTAGCCACAAACACTTGGGCTCTGAACTTGTTTAGACACTCAAAGGTCCAGACGTATCATCGCTTCCTCTCGCTAATTCACGTCAGAGCTCAACACCGAAATTGCGAACGTCCAGCGATTGCTCCTACACTAAAGGTGCCAGCCCTGAAAGCTCTTGCTGCTCCTCATCTCCCACTGGTAACCTCTCAAACGAACCACAAACACTTGGGCTCTGAACTTGTTTAGACACTCAAAGGTCCAGACGTATCATCGCTTCCTTTCTCTAATTCACGTCACAGCTCAACACCGAAATTGCGAACGTCCAGCGATTGCTCCTACACTAAAGGTGCCAGCCCTGAAAGCTCTTGCTGGTCCTCATCTCCCACTGGTAACCTCTCAAACGAACCACAAACACTTGGGCTCTGAACTTGTTTAGGCTACTAAAACTTCCAACGTACACTGCCTCTCCTGCTCAACTGGCCAGAGCTCAACACCGAAATTGCGAACGTCCAGCAATTGCTCCTACACTAAAGGTGCCAGCCCTGAAAGCTCTTGCTGGTCCTCATCTCCCACTGGTAACCTCTCAAACGAACCACAAACACTTGGGCTCTGAACTTGTTTAGGCTACTAAAACTTCCAACGTACACTGCCTCTCCTGCTCAACTGGCCAGATCTCAACACCGAAATTGCGAACGTCCAGCGATTGCTCCTACACTAAAGGTGCCAGCCCTGAAAGCTCTTGCTGGTCCTCATCTCCCACTGGTAACCTCTCAAACGAACCACAAACACTTGGGCTCTGAACTTGTTTAGGCTACTAAAACTTCCAACGTACACTGCCTCTCCTGCTCAACTGGCCAGACCTCAACACTGAAAATGCGAATGTCCAGCGATTGCTCCTACACTAAAGGTGCCAGCCCTGAAAGCTCTTGCTGCTCCTCATCTCCCACTGGTAACCTCTCAAACAAACCACAAACACTTGGGCTCTGAACTTGTTTAGGCTACTAAAACTTGCAACGTACACTGCCTCTCCTGCTCAGCTGGACAGATCTCAACATCGAAATTGCGAACGTCCAGCGATTGCTCCTACACTAAAGGTGCCAGCCCTGAAAGCTCTTGCTGGTCCTCATCTCCCACTGGTAACCTCTCAAACGAACCACAAACACTTGGCCTCTGAACTTGTTTAGACACTCAAATGTCCAGACGTATCATCGCTTCCTTTCGCTAATTCACGTCAGAGCTCAACACCGAAATTGCGAATGTCCAGCGATTGCTCCTACACTAAAGGTGCCAGCCCTGAAAGCTCTTGCTGGTCCTCATCTCCCACTGGTAACCTCTCAAACGAACCACAAACACTTGGGCTCTGAACCTGTTTAGACACTCAAACGTCCAGTCGTATCATCGCTTCCTTTCGGTAATTCACGTCAGAGTTCAACACCGAAATTGCGAACGTCCAGCGATTGCTCCTACAGTAAAGGTGCCAGCCCTGAAAGCTCTTGCTGGTCCTCATCTCCCACTGGTAACCTCTCAAACGAACCACAAACACTTGGGCTCTGAACTTGTTTAGGCTACTAGAACTTCCAACGTACACTCCCTCTCCTGCTCAACTGGCCAGAGCTCAACACTGAAAATGCGAATGTCCAGCGTTTGCTCCTACACTAAAGGTGCCAGCCCTGAAAGCTCTTGCTGGTCCTCATCTCCCACTGGAAACCTCTCAAACGAACCACAAACACTTGGGCTCTGAACTTGTTTAGGCTACTAAAATTTCCAACGTACACTGCCTCTCCTGATCAACTGGACAGAGCTCAACACCGAAATTGTGAACGTCCAGCGATTGCTCCTACACTAAAGGTGCCAGCCCTGAAAGCTCTTGCTGGTCCTCATCTCCCACTGGTAACCTCTCAAACGAACCACAAACACTTGGGCTCTGAACTTGTTTAGACACTCAAAGGTCCAGACGTATCATCGCTTCCTTTCGCTAATTCACGTCAGAGCTCAACACCGAAATTGCGAATGTCCAGCGATTGCTCCTACACTAAAGGTGCCAGCCCTGAAAGCTCTTGCTGGTCCTCATCTCCCACTGGTAACCTCTCAAACAAACCACAAACACTTGGGCTCTGAACTTGTTTAGGCTACTAAAACTTGCAACGTACACTGCCTCTCCTGCTAAGTCTGGCCACAGCTCAACACCGAACTTCCGAACGTCCAGCGATTGCTCCTACACTAAAGGTGCCAGCCCTGAAAGCTCTTGCTGCTCCTCATCTCCCACTGGTAACCTCTAAAACGAACCACAAACACTTGGGCTCTGAACTTGTTTAGGCTACTAAAACTTCCAACGTGCACAGCCTCTCCTGCTCAATCTGGCCACAGCTCAACACCGAAATTGCGAACGTCCAGCGGTTGCTCCTACACTAAAGGTGCCAGCCCTGAAAGCTCTTGCTGGTCCTCATCTCCCACTGGTAACCTCTCAAACGAACCACAAACACTTGGCCTCTGAACTTGTTTAGGCTACTAAAATTTACAACGTACACTGCCTCCCCTGATCAACTGGCCAGAGCTCAACACCAAAATTGTGAACGTCAAGCGATTGCTCCTACACTAAAGGTGCCAGCCCTGAAAGCTCTTGCTGGGCCTCATCTCCCACTGGTAACCTCTCAAACGAACCACAAACACTTGGGCTCTGAACTTGTTTAGACACTCAAAGGTCCAGACGTATCATCGCTTCCTCTCGCTAATTCACGTCAGATCTCAACACTGAAAATGCGAATTTCCAGCGATTGCTCCTACACTAAAGGTGCCAGCCCTGAAAGCTCTTGCTGGTCCTCATCTCCCACTGGTAACCTCTCAATCAAACCACAAACACTTGGGCTCTGAACTTGTTTAGGCTACTAAAACTTGCAACGTACACTGCCTCTCCTGCTCAATCTGGCCAGAGCTCAACACCGAAATTGCGAACATCCAGCGATTGCTCCTACACTAAAGGCGCCAGCCCTGAAAGCTCTTGCTGGTCCTCATCTCCCACTGGTAACCTCTCAAACGAACCACAAACACTTGGGCTCTGAACTTTTTTAGGCTACTAAAACTTCCAACGTGCACAGCCTCTCCTGCTCAATCTGGCCAGAGCTCAACACCGAAATTGCGAACATCCAGCGATTGCTCCTACACTAAAGGTGCCAGCCCTGAAAGCTCTTGCTGGTCCTCATCTCCCACTGGTAACCTCTCAAACGAACCACAAACACTTGGGCTCTGAACTTGTTTAGACACTCAAAGGTCCAGACGTATCATCGCTTCCTTTCGCTAATTCACGTCAGAGCTCAACACCGAAATTGTGAACGACCAGCGATTGCTCCTACACTAAAGGTGCCAGCCCTGAAAGCTCTTGCTGGTCCTCATCTCCCACTGGTAACCTCTCAAACGAACCACAAACACTTGGGCTCTGAACTTGTTTAGGCTACTAAAACGTCCAACGTACACAGCCTCTCCTGCTCAATCTGGCCAGAGCTCAACACCGAAATTGCGAACGTCCAGCGATTGCTCCTACACTAAAGGTGCCAGCCCTGAAAGCTCTTGCTGGTCCTCATCTCCCACTGGTAACCTCTCAAACGAACCACAAACACTTGGGCTCTGAACTTGTTTAGGCTACTAAAACTTCCAACGTACACAGCCTCTCCTGCTCAACTGGCCAGAGCTCAACACTGAAAATGCGAATTTCCAGCGATTGCTCCTACACTAAAGGTGCCAGCCCTGAAAGCTCTTGCTGGTCCTCATCTCCCACTGGTAACCTCTCAAACGAACCACAAACACTTGGGCTCTGAACTTGTTTAGACACTCAAAGGTCCAGACGTATCATTGCTTCCTTTCGCTAATTCACGTCAGAGCTCAACACCGAAATTGCGAACGTCCAGCGATTGCTCCTACACTAAAGGTGCCAGCCCTGAAAGCTCTTGCTGGTCCTCATCTCCCACTGGTAACCTCTCAAACGAACCACAAACACTTGGGCTCTGAACTTGTTTAGGCTACTAAAACTTCCAACGTACACAGCCTCTCCTGCTCAATCTGGCCAGAGCTCAACACCGAAATTGCGAACATCCAGCGATTGCTCCTACACTAAAGGTGCCAGCCCTGAAAGCTCTTGCTGGTCCTCATCTCCCACTGGTAACCTCTCAAACGAAGCACAAACACTTGGGCTCTGAACTTGTTTAGACACTCAAATGTCCAGACGTATCATCGCTTCCTTTCGCTAATTCACGTCAGAGCTCAACACCGAAATTGCGAACGTCCAGCGATTGCTCCTACAGTAAAGGTGCCAGCCCTGAAAGCTCTTGCTGGTCCTCATCTCCCACTGGTAACCTCTCAAACGAACCACAAACACTTGGGCTCTGAACTTGTTTAGGCTACTAAAATTTCCAACGTACACTGCCTCTCCTGCTCAACTGGCCAGAGCTCAACACCGAAATTGTGAACGTCAAGCGATTGCTCCTACACTAAAGGTGCCAGCCCTGAAAGCTCTTGCTGGTCCTCATCTCCCACTGGTAACCTCTCAAACGAACCACAAACACTTGGGCTCTGAACTTGTTTAGGCTACTAAAACTTCCAACGTACACTGCCTCTCCTGCTCAACTGGCCAGAGCTCAACACCGAAATAGCGAACGTCCAGCGATTGCTCCTACACTAAAGCTGCCAGCCCTGAAAGCTCTTGCTGGTCCTCATCTCCCACTGGTAACTTCTCAAACGAACCACAAACACTTGGGCTCTGAACTTGTTTAGACACTCAGAGGTCCAGACATATCATCGCTTCCTTTCGTTAATTCACGTCACAGCTCAACACCGAAATTGTGAACGTCCAGCGATTGCTCCTACACTAAAGGTGCCAGCCCTGAAAGCTCTTGCTGGTCCTCATCTCCCACTGGTAACCTCTCAAACGAACCACAAACACTTGGCCTCTGAACTTGTTTAGGCTACTAAAACGTCCAACGTACACAGCCTCTCCTGCTCAACTGGCCAGAGCTCAACACTGAAAATGCCAATGTCCAGCGATTGCTCCTACACTAAAGGTGCCAGCCCTGAAAGCTCTTGCTGGTCCTCATCTCCCACTGGTAACCTCTCAAACAAACCACAAACACTTGGGCTCTGAACTTGTTTAGGCTACTAAAACTTGCAACGTACACTGCCTCTCCTGCTCAACTGGACAGATCTCAACATCGAAATTGCGAACGTCCAGCGATTGCTCCTACACTAAAGGTGCCAGCCCTGAAAGCTCTTGCTGGTCCTCATCTCCCACTGGTAACCTCTCAAACGAACCACAAACACTTGGCCTCTGAACTTGTTTAGACACTCAAAGGTCCAGACGTATCATCGCTTCCTTTCGCTAATTCACGTCAGAGCTCAACACCGAAATTGCGAATGTCCAGCGATTGCTCCTACAGTAAAGGTGCCAGCCCTGAAAGCTCTTGCTGGTCCTCATCTCCCACTGGTAACCTCTCAAACGAACCACAAACACTTGGGCTCTGAACTTGTTTAGGCTACTAAAACGTCCAACGTACACAGCCTCTCCTGCTCAATCTGGCCAGAGCTCAACATCGAAATTGCGAACGTCCAGCGATTGCTCCTACAGTAAAGGTGCCAGCCCTGAAAGCTCTTGCTGGTCCTCATCTCCCACTGGTAACCTCTCAAACGAACCACAAACACTTGGTCTCTGAACTTGTTTAGACACTCAAAGGTCCAGACGTATCATCGCTTCCTTTCGCTAATTCACGTCAGAGCTCAACACTGAAATTGCGAACGTCCAGCGATTGCTCCTACACTAAAGGTGCCAGCCCTGAAAGCTCTTGCTGGTCCTCATCTCCCACTGGTAACCTCTCAAACGAACCACAAACACTTGGGCTCTGAACTTGTTTAGACACTCAAAGGTCCAGACGTATCATCGCTTCCTTTCGCTAATTCACGTCAGAGCTCAACACCGAAATTGCGAACGTCCAGCGATTGCTCCTACACTAAAGGTGCCAGCCCTGAAAGCTCTTGCTGGTCCTCATCTCCCACTGGTAACCTCTCAAACGAACCACAAACACTTGGGCTCTGAACTTGTTTAGACACTCAAAGGTCCAGACGTATCATCGCTTCCTTTCGCTAATTCACGTCAGAGCTCAACACCGAAATTGCGAACGTCCAGCGATTGCTCCTACACTAAAGGTGCCAGCCCTGAAAGCTCTTGCTGGTCCTCATCTCCCACTGGTAACCTCTCAAACGAACCACAAACACTTGGGCTCTGAACTTGTTTAGGCTACTAAAATTTCCAACGTACACTGCCTCTCCTGATCAACTCGCCAGAGTTCAACACCGAAATTGTGAACGTCCAGCGATTGCTCCTACACTAAAGGTGCCAGCCCTGAAAGCTCTTGCTGGTCCTCATCTCCCACTGGTAACCTCTCAAACGAACCACAAACACTTGGGCTCTGAACTTGTTTAGGCTACTAAAACTTCCAACGTACACAGCCTCTCCTGCTCAACTGGCCAGAGCTCAACACTGAAAATCCGAACGTCCAGCGATTGCTCCTACACTAAAGGTGCCAGCCCTGAAAGCTCTTGCTGGTCCTCATCTCCCACTGGTAACCTCTCAAACGAACCACAAACACTTGGGCTCTGAACTTGTTTAGACACTCAAAGGTCCAGACGTATCATCGCTTCCTTTCGCTAATTCACGTCAGAGCTCAACACCGAAGTTGTGAACGTCCAGCGATTGCTCCTACACTAAAGGTGCCAGCCCTGAAAGCTCTTGCTGGTCCTCATCTCCCACTGCTAACCTCTCAAACGAACCACAAACACTTGGGCTCTGAACTTGTTTAGGCTACTAAAATTTCCAACGTACACTGCCTCTCCTGCTCAACTGGCCAGAGCTCAACACCGAAATTGTGAACGTCAAGCGATTGCTCCTACACTAAAGGTGCCAGCCCTGAAAGCTCTTGCTGGTCCTCATCTCCCACTGGTAACCTCTCAAACGAACCACAAACACTTGGGCTCTGAACTTGTTTAGGCTACTAAAACTTGCAACGTACACTGCCTCTCCTGCTCAACTGGCCAGATCTCAACACCGAAATTGCGAACGTCCAGCGATTGCTCCTACACTAAAGCTGCCAGCCCTGAAAGCTCTTGCTGGTCCTCATCTCCCACTGGTAACCTCTCAAACGAACCACAAACACTTGGGCTCTGAACTTGTTTAGACACTCAAAGGTCCAGACGTATCATCGCTTCCTTTCGTTAATTCACGTCAGAGCTCAACACCGAAGTTGTGAACGTCCAGCGATTGCTCCTACACTAAAGGTGCCAGCCCTGAAAGCTCTTGCTGGTCCTCATCTCCCACTGGTAACCTCTCAAACGAAGCACAAACACTTGGGCTCTGAACTTGTTTAGGCTACTAAAACTTCCAACGTGCACAGCCTCTCCTGCTCAATCTGGCCAGAGCTCAACACCGAAATTGCGAACATCCAGCGATTGCTCGTACACTAAAGGTGCCAGCCCTGAAAGCTCTTGCTGGTCCTCATCTCCCACTGGTAACCTCTCAAACGAAGCACAAACACTTGGGCTCTGAACTTGTTTAGACACTCAAAGGTCCAGACGTATCATCGCTTCCTTTCGCTAATTCACGTCAGAGCTCAACACCGAAATTGTGAACGACCAGCGATTGCTCCTACACTAAAGGTGCCAGCCCTGAAAGCTCTTGCTGGTCCTCATCTCCCACTGGTAACCTCTCAAACGAACCACAAACACTTGGGCTCTGAACTTGTTTAGGCTACTAAAACGTCCAACGTACACAGCCTCTCCTGCTCAACTGGCCAGAGCTCAACACTGAAAATGCGAATGTCCAGCGATTGCTCCTACACTAAAGGTGCCAGCCCTGAAAGCTCTTGCTGGTCCTCATCTCCCACTGGTAACCTCTCAAACAAACCACAAACACTTGGGCTCTGATCTTGTTTAGGCTACTAAAACTTGCAACGTACACTGCCTCTCCTGCTCAATCTGGCCAGATCTCAACATCGAAATGGCGAACGTCCAGCGATTGCTCCTACACTAAAGGTGCCAGCCCTGAAAGCTCTTGCTGGTCCTCATCTCCCACTGGTAAACTCTCAAACGAACCACAAACACTTGGGCTCTGAACTTGTTTAGACACTCAAAGGTCCAGACGTATCATCGCTTCCTTTCGCTAATTCACGTCAGAGCTCAACACCGAAATTGCGAATGTCCAGCGATTGCTCCTACAGTAAAGGTGCCAGCCCTGAAAGCTCTTGCTGGTCCTCATCTCCCACTGGTAACCTCTCAAACGAACCACAAACACTTGGGCTCTGAACTTGTTTAGGCTACTAAAACTTGCAACGTACACTGCCTCTCCTGCTCAAGTGGCCAGATCTCAACATCGAAATTGCGAACGTCCAGCGATTGCTCCTACACTAAAGGTGCCAGCCCTGAAAGCTCTTGCTGGTCCTCATCTCCCACTGGTAACCTCTCAAACGAACCACAAACACTTGGCCTCTGAACTTGTTTAGACACCCAAAGGTCCAGACGTATCATCGCTTCCTTTCGCTAATTCACGTCAGAGCTCAACACCGAAATTGCGAATGTTCAGCGATTGCTCCTACAGTAAAGGTGCCAGCCCTGAAAGCTCTTGCTGGTCCTCATCTCCCACTGGTAACCTCTCAAACGAACCACAAAACACTTGGGCTCTGAACTTGTTTAGACACTCAAAGGTCCAGACGTATCATCGCTTCCTTTCGCTAATTCACGTCAGAGCTCAACACTGAAATTGCGAACGTCCAGCGATTGCTCCTACACTAAAGGTGCCAGCCCTGAAAGCTCTTGCTGGTCCTCATCTCCCACTGGTAACCTCTCCAACGAACCACAAACACTTGGGCTCTGAACTTGTTTAGACACTCAAAGGTCCAGACGTATCATCGCTTCCTTTCGCTAATTCACGTCAGAGCTCAACACCGAAATTGCGAACGTCCAGCGATTGCTCCTACACTAAAGGTGCCAGCCCTGAAAGCTCTTGCTGGTCCTCATCTCCCACTGGTAACCTCTCAAACGAACCACAAACACTTGGGCTCTGAACTTGTTTAGACACTCAAAGGTCCAGACGTATCATCGCTTCCTTTCGCTAATTCACGTCAGAGCTCAACACCGAAATTGTGAACGACCAGCGATTGCTCCTACACTAAAGGTGCCAGCCCTGAAAGCTCTTGCTGGTCCTCATCTCCCACTGGTAACCTCTCAAACGAACCACAAACACTTGGGCTCTGAACTTGTTTAGGCTACTAAAACGTCCAACGTACACAGCCTCTCCTGCTCAATCTGGCCAGAGCTCAACACCGAAATTGCGAACGTCCAGCGATTGCTCCTACACTAAAGGTGCCAGCCCTGAAAGCTCTTGCTGGTCCTCATCTCCCACTGGTAACCTCTCAAACGAACCACAAACACTTGGGCTCTGAACTTGTTTAGGCTACTAAAATTTCCAACGCACACTGCCTCTCCTGATCAACTCGCCAGAGTTCAACACCGAAATTGTGAACGTCCAGCGATTGCTCCTACACTAAAGGTGCCAGCCCTGAAAGCTCTTGCTGGTCCTCATCTCCCACTGGTAACCTCTCAAACGAACCACAAACACTTGGGCTCTGAACTTGTTTAGGCTACTAAAACTTCCAACGTACACAGCCTCTCCTGCTCAACTGGCCAGAGCTCAACACTGAAAATCCGAACGTCCAGCGATTGCTCCTACACTAAAGGTGCCAGCCCTGAAAGCTCTTGCTGGTCCTCATCTCCCACTGGTAACCTCTCAAACGAACCACAAACACTTGGGCTCTGAACTTGTTTAGACACTCAAAGGTCCAGACGTATCATCGCTTCCTTTCGCTAATTCACGTCAGAGCTCAACACCGAAATTGTGAACGACCAGCGATTGCTCCTACACTAAAGGTGCCAGCCCTGAAAGCTCTTGCTGGTCCTCATCTCCCACTGGTAACCTCTCAAACGAACCACAAACACTTGGGCTCTGAACTTGTTTAGGCTACTAAAACGTCCAACGTACACAGCCTCTCCTGCTCAATCTGGCCAGAGCTCAACACCGAAATTGCGAACGTCCAGCGATTGCTCCTACAGTAAAGGTGCCAGCCCTGAAAGCTCTTGCTGGTCCTCATCTCCCACTGGTAACCTCTCAAACGAACCACAAACACTTGGGCTCTGAACTTGTTTAGGCTACTAAAATTTCCAACGTACACTGCCTCTCCTGATCAACTCGCCAGAGTTCAACACCGAAATTGTGAACGTCCAGCGATTGCTCCTACACTAAAGGTGCCAGCCCTGAAAGCTCTTGCTGGTCCTCATCTCCCACTGGTAACCTCTCAAACGAACCACAAACACTTGGGCTCTGAACTTGTTTAGGCTACTAAAACTTCCAACGTACACAGCCTCTCCTGCTCAACTGGCCAGAGCTCAACACTGAAAATCCGAACGTCCAGCGATTGCTCCTACACTAAAGGTGCCAGCCCTGAAAGCTCTTGCTGGTCCTCATCTCCCACTGGTAACCTCTCAAACGAACCACAGAACACTTGGGCTCTGAACTTGTTTAGACACTCAAAGGTCCAGACGTATCATCGCTTCCTTTCGCTAATTCACGTCAGAGCTCAACACCGAAATTGTGAACGACCAGCGATTGCTCCTACACTAAAGGTGCCAGCCCTGAAAGCTCTTGCTGGTCCTCATCTCCCACTGGTAACCTCTCAAACGAACCACAAACACTTGGGCTCTGAACTTGTTTAGGCTACTAAAACTTCCAACGTACACAGCCTCTCCTGCTCAGCTGGCCAGAGCTCAACACTGAAAATCCGAACGTCCAGCGATTGCTCCTACACTAAAGGTGCCAGCCCTGAAAGCTCTTGCTGGTCCTCATCTCCCACTGGTAACCTCTCAAACGAACCACAAACACTTGGGCTCTGAACTTGTTTAGACACTCAAAGGTCCAGACGTATCATCGCTTCCTTTCGCTAATTCACGTCAGAGCTCAACACCGAAATTGTGAACGACCAGCGATTGCTCCTACACTAAAGGTGCCAGCCCTGAAAGCTCTTGCTGGTCCTCATCTCTTCCCACTGGTAACCTCTCAAACGAACCACAAACACTTGGGCTCTGAACTTGTTTAGGCTACTAAAACGTCCAACGTACACAGCCTCTCCTGCTCAATCTGGCCAGAGCTCAACACCGAAATTGCGAACGTCCAGCGATTGCTCCTACACTAAAGGTGCCAGCCCTGAAAGCTCTTGCTGGTCCTCATCTCCCACTGGTAACCTCTCAAACGAACCACAAACACTTGGGCTCTGAACTTGTTTAGGCTACTAAAATTTCCAACGTACACTGCCTCTCCTGATCAACTCGCCAGAGTTCAACACCGAAATTGTGAACGTCCAGCGATTGCTCCTACACTAAAGGTGCCAGCCCTGAAAGCTCTTGCTGGTCCTCATCTCCCACTGGTAACCTCTCAAACGAACCACAAACACTTGGGCTCTGAACTTGTTTAGGCTACTAAAACTTCCAACGTACACAGCCTCTCCTGCTCAACTGGCCAGAGCTCAACACTGAAAATCCGAACGTCCAGCGATTGCTCCTACACTAAAGGTGCCAGCCCTGAAAGCTCTTGCTGGTCCTCATCTCCCACTGGTAACCTCTCAAACGAAGCACAAACACTTGGGCTCTGAACTTGTTTAGACACTCAAAGGTCCAGACGTATCATCGCTTCCTTTCGCTAATTCACGTCAGAGCTCAACACCGAAGTTGTGAACGTCCAGCGATTGCTCCTACACTAAAGGTGCCAGCCCTGAAAGCTCTTGCTGGTCCTCATCTCCCACTGGTAACCTCTCAAACGAACCACAAACACTTGGGCTCTGAACTTGTTTAGGCTACTAAAATTTCCAACGTACACTGCCTCTCCTGCTCAACTGGCCAGAGCTCAACACCGAAATTGTGAACGTCAAGCGATTGCTCCTACACTAAAGGTGCCAGCCCTGAAAGCTCTTGCTGGTCCTCATCTCCCACTGGTAACCTCTCAAACGAACCACAAACACTTGGGCTCTGAACTTGTTTAGGCTACTAAAACTTGCAACGTACACTGCCTCTCCTGATCAACTGGCCAGATCTCAACACCGAAATTGCGAACGTCCAGCGATTGCTCCTACACTAAAGCTGCCAGCCCTGAAAGCTCTTGCTGGTCCTCATCTCCCACTGGTAACCTCTCAAACGAACCACAAACACTTGGGCTCTGAACTTGTTTAGACACTCAAAGGTCCAGACGTATCATCGCTTCCTTTCGTTAATTCACGTCAGAGCTCAACACCGAAGTTGTGAACGTCCAGCGATTGCTCCTACAGTAAAGGTGCCAGCCCTGAAAGCTCTTGCTGGTCCTCATCTCCCACTGGTAACCTCTCAAACGAACCACAAACACTTGGGCTCTGAACTTGTTTAGGCTACTAAAACTTCCAACGTGCACAGCCTCTCCTGCTCAATCTGGCCAGAGCTCAACACCGAAATTGCGAACATCCAGCGATTGCTCCTACACTAAAGGTGCCAGCCCTGAAAGCTCTTGCTGGTCCTCATCTCCCACTGGTAACCTCTCAAACGAACCACAAACACTTGGGCTCTGAACTTGTTTAGACACTCAAAGGTCCAGACGTATCATCGCTTCCTTTCGCTAATTCACGTCAGAGCTCAACACCGAAATTGTGAATGACCAGCGATTGCTCCTACACTAAAGGTGCCAGCCCTGAAAGCTCTTGCTGGTCCTCATCTCCCACTGGTAACCTCTCAAACGAACCACAAACACTTGGCCTCTGAACTTGTTTAGGCTACTAAAACGTCCAACGTACACAGCCTCTCCTGCTCAACTGGCCAGAGCTCAACACTGAAAATGCGAATGTCCAGCGATTGCTCCTACACTAAAGGTGCCAGCCCTGAAAGCTCTTGCTGGTCCTCATCTCCCACTGGTAACCTCTCAAACTAGCCACAAACACTTGGGCTCTGAACTTGTTTAGGCTACTAAAACTTGCAACGTACACTGCCTCTCCTGCTCAACTGGCCAGAGCTCAACATCGAAATGGCGAACGTCCAGCGATTGCTCCTACACTAAAGGTGCCAGCCCTGAAAGCTCTTGCTGGTCCTCATCTCCCACTGGTAACCTCTCAAACGAACCACAAACACTTGGGCTCTGAACTTGTTTAGACACTCAAAGGTCCAGACGTATCATCGCTTCCTTTCGCTAATTCACGTCAGAGCTCAACACCGAAATTGCGAATGTCCAGCGATTGCTCCTACAGTAAAGGTGCCAGCCCTGAAAGCTCTTGCTGCTCCTCATCTCCCACTGGTAACCTCTCAAACGAACCACAAACACTTGGGCTCTGAACTTGTTTATGCTACTAAAACGTCCAACGTACACAGCCTCTCCTGCTAAATCTGGCCAGAGCTCAACATCGAAATTGCGAACGTCCAGCGATTGCTCCTACACTAAAGGTGCCAGCCCTGAAAGCTCTTGCTGGTCCTCATCTCCCACTGGTAACCTCTCAAACGAACCACAAACACTTGGGCTCTGAACTTGTTTAGACACTCAAAGGTCCAGACGTATCATCGCTTCCTTTCGCTAATTCACGTCAGAGCTCAACACCGAAATTGCGAACGTCCAGCGATTGCTCCTACACTAAAGGTGCCAGCCCTGAAAGCTCTTGCTGGTCCTCATCTCCCACTGGTAACCTCTCAAACGAACCACAAACACTTGGGCTCTGAACTTGTTTAGACACTCAAAGGTCCAGACGTATCATCGCTTCCTTTCGCTAATTCACGTCAGAGCTCAACACCGAAATTGCGAACGTCCAGCGATTGCTCCTACACTAAAGGTGCCAGCCCTGAAAGCTCTTGCTGGTCCTCATCTCCCACTGGTAACCTCTCAAACGAACCACAAACACTTGGGCTCTGAACTTGTTTAGGCTACTAAAACTTCCAACGTACACAGCCTCTCCTGCTCAATTTGGCCAGAGCTCAACACCGAAATTGCGAACGTCCAGCGATTGCTCCTACGCTAAAGGTGCCAGCCCTGAAAACTCTTGCTGGTCCTCATCTCCCACTGGTAACCTCTCAAACGAACCACAAACACTTGGGCTCTGAACTTCTTTAGGCTACTAAAATTTCCAACGTACACTGCCTCTCCTAATCAACTGACCAGAGCTCAACACCGAAATTGTGAACGTCAAGCGATTGCTCCTACACTAAAGGTGCCAGCCCTGAAAGCTCTTGCTGGTCCTCATCTCCCACTGGTAACCTCTCAAACGAACCACAAACACTTGGGCTCTGAACTTGTTTAGACACTCAAAGGTCCAGACGTATCATCGCTTCCTTTCGCTAATTCACGTCAGAGCTCAACAATGAAATTGCGAACGTCCAGTGATTGCTCCTACACTAAAGGTGCCAGCCCTGAAAGCTCTTGCTGGTCCTCATCTCCCACTGGTAACCTCTCAAACGAACCACAAACACTTGGGCTCTGAACTTGTTTAGGCTACTAAAACTTCCAACGTACACTGCCTCTCCTGCTCAACTGGCCAGAGCTCAACACTGAAAATGCGAATGTCCAGCGATTGCTCCTACACTAAAGGTGCCAGCCCTGAAAGCTCTTGCTGGTCCTCATCTCCCACTGATAACCTCTCAAACAAACCACAAAAACTTGGGCTCTGAACTTGTTTAGGCTACTAAAACTTCCAACGTACACAGCCTCTCCTGCTCAACTGGCCAGATCTCAACATCGAAATTGTGAACGTCCAGCGATTGCTCCTACAGTAAAGGTGCCAGCCCTGAAAGCTCTTGCTGGTCCTCATCTCCCACTGGTAACCTCTCAAACGAACCACAAACACTTGGGCTCTGAACTTGTTTAGGCTACTAAAACGTCCAACGTATACAGCCTCTCCTGCTCAATCTGGCCAGAGCTCAACATCGAAATTGCGAACGTCCAGCGATTGCTCCTACACTAAAGGTGCCAGCCCTGAAAGCTCTTGCTGGTCCTCATCTCCCACTGGTAACCTCTCAAACGAACCACAAACACTTGGGCTCTGAACTTGTTTAGGCTACTAAAACTTCCAACGTACACAGCCTCTCCTGCTCAGCTGGCCAGAGCTCAACACTGAAAATCCGAACGTCCAGCGATTGCTCCTACACTAAAGGTGCCAGCCCTGAAAGCTCTTGCTGGTCCTCATCTCCCACTGGTAACCTCTCAAACGAACCACAAACACTTGGGCTCTGAACTTGTTTAGACACTCAAAGGTCCAGACGTATCATCGCTTCCTTTCGCTAATTCACGTCAGAGCTCAACACCGAAATTGTGAACGACCAGCGATTGCTCCTACACTAAAGGTGCCAGCCCTGAAAGCTCTTGCTGGTCCTCATCTCCCACTGGTAACCTCTCAAACGAACCACAAACACTTGGGCTCTGAACTTGTTTAGGCTACTAAAACGTCCAACGTACACAGCCTCTCCTGCTCAATCTGGCCAGAGCTCAACACCGAAATTGCGAACGTCCAGCGATTGCTCCTACACTAAAGGTGCCAGCCCTGAAAGCTCTTGCTGGTCCTCATCTCCCACTGGTAACCTCTCAAACGAACCACAAACACTTGGGCTCTGAACTTGTTTAGGCTACTAAAATTTCCAACGTACACTGCCTCTCCTGATCAACTCGCCAGAGTTCAACACCGAAATTGTGAACGTCCAGCGATTGCTCCTACACTAAAGGTGCCAGCCCTGAAAGCTCTTGCTGGTCCTCATCTCCCACTGGTAACCTCTCAAACGAACCACAAACACTTGGGCTCTGAACTTGTTTAGGCTACTAAAACTTCCAACGTACACAGCCTCTCCTGCTCAACTGGCCAGAGCTCAACACTGAAAATCCGAACGTCCAGCGATTGCTCCTACACTAAAGGTGCCAGCCCTGAAAGCTCTTGCTGGTCCTCATCTCCCACTGGTAACCTCTCAAACGAAGCACAAACACTTGGGCTCTGAACTTGTTTAGACACTCAAAGGTCCAGACGTATCATCGCTTCCTTTCGCTAATTCACGTCAGAGCTCAACACCGAAATTGCGAACGTCCAGCGATTGCTCCTACACTAAAGGTGCCAGCCCTGAAAGCTCTTGCTGGTCCTCATCTCCCACTGGTAACCTCTCAAACGAACCACAAACACTTGGGCTCTGAACTTGTTTAGGCTACTAAAACTTCCAACGTACACAGCCTCTCCTGCTCAATTTGGCCAGAGCTCAACACCGAAATTGCGAACGTCCAGCGATTGCTCCTACGCTAAAGGTGCCAGCCCTGAAAACTCTTGCTGGTCCTCATCTCCCACTGGTAACCTCTCAAACGAACCACAAACACTTGGGCTCTGAACTTCTTTAGGCTACTAAAATTTCCAACGTACACTGCCTCTCCTAATCAACTGACCAGAGCTCAACACTGAAATTGTGAACGTCAAGCGATTGCTCCTACACTAAAGGTGCCAGCCCTGAAAGCTCTTGCTGGTCCTCATCTCCCACTGGTAACCTCTCAAACGAACCACAAACACTTGGGCTCTGAACTTGTTTAGACACTCAAAGGTCCAGACGTATCATCGCTTCCTTTCGCTAATTCACGTCAGAGCTCAACAATGAAATTGCGAACGTCCAGTGATTGCTCCTACACTAAAGGTGCCAGCCCTGAAAGCTCTTGCTGGTCCTCATCTCCCACTGGTAACCTCTCAAACGAACCACAAACACTTGGGCTCTGAACTTGTTTAGGCTACTAAAACTTCCAACGTACACTGCCTCTCCTGCTCAACTGGCCAGAGCTCAACACTGAAAATGCGAATGTCCAGCGATTGCTCCTACACTAAAGGTGCCAGCCCTGAAAGCTCTTGCTGCTCCTCATCTCCCACTGATAACCTCTCAAACAAACCACAAAAACTTGGGCTCTGAACTTGTTTAGGCTACTAAAACTTCCAACGTACACAGCCTCTCCTGCTCAACTGGCCAGATCTCAACATCGAAATTGTGAACGTCCAGCGATTGCTCCTACAGTAAAGGTGCCAGCCCTGAAAGCTCTTGCTGGTCCTCATCTCCCACTGGTAACCTCTCAAACGAACCACAAACACTTGGGCTCTGAACTTGTTTAGGCTACTAAAACGTCCAACGTATACAGCCTCTCCTGCTCAATCTGGCCAGAGCTCAACATCGAAATTGCGAACGTCCAGCGATTGCTCCTACACTAAAGGTGCCAGCCCTGAAAGCTCTTGCTGGTCCTCATCTCCCACTGGTAACCTCTCAAACTAGCCACAAACACTTGGGCTCTGAACTTGTTTAGACACTCAAAGGTCCAGACGTATCATCGCTTCCTTTCGCTAATTCACGTCAGAGCTCAACACCGAAATTGCGAACGTCCAGCGATTGCTCCTACACTAAAGGTGCCAGCCCTGAAAGCTCTTGCTGGTCCTCATCTCCCACTGGTAACCTCTCAAACGAACCACAAACACTTGGCCTCTGAACTTGTTTAGACACTCAAAGGTCCAGACGTATCATCGCTTCCTTTCGCTAATTCACGTCAGAGCTCATCACTGAAATTGCGAACGTCCAGCGATTGCTCCTACAGTAAAGGTGCCAGCCCTGAAAGCTCTTGCTGGTCCTCATCTCCCACTGGTAACCTCTCAAACGAACCACAAACACTTGGGCTCTGAACTTGTTTAGACACTCAAAGGTCCAGACGTATCATCGCTTCCTTTCGCTAATTCACGTCAGAGCTCAACACCGAAATTGCGAACGTCCAGCGATTGCTCCTACACTAAAGGTGCCAGCCCTGAAAGCTCTTGCTGGTCCTCATCTCCCACTGGTAACCTCTCAAACGAACCACAAACACTTGGGCTCTGAACTTGTTTAGCA